>NW_007739072.1:11671-13942 GCF_000696425.1 Galeopterus variegatus | reverse complement strand
TCCATTTTGAGTTGACATTAGTATATGGTGAAAGTTATAGGTCTAGTTTCATTCTGCTGCATATCGATATCCAGTTATCCCAGCACCATTTGCTGAAGAGGCAGTCTCTTCCCCAGTGTATAGGTGCCTTTGTCAAAGATCAGATGGCTGTAGGTGTGTGGGATGATTTCTGGATTCTCTATTCTGTTCCATTGATCAGTGTGTCTGTTTTTATGCCAGTACCATGCTGTTTTGGTTATTATAGCTTTGTAGTATAATTTAAAGTCAGGTAGTGTTATGCCTCCAGCTTTATTTATTTATTTATTTGCTCAGATTTGCTTTGGCTATGTGTGGTCTTTTGTTATTCCATATAAATGTCTGGATAGTTTTTTCCATTTCTGAGAAAAATGTAATTGGAATTTTGAGGGGATTGCATTCAATTTGTATATCACTTTGGGTAGTATGGACATTTTCACAATGTTGATTCTTCCAACCCAAGAGCATGGGATATCTTCCTATCTTCTTGTGTCCTCTTTAATTTCTCTCAGCAGTGGTTTGTAGTTCTCATTATAGAGATTTTTCACATCCTTGGTTAACTCAATTCCTAAGTATTAGTATTTTATTTTTTTGGTGGATATTGTAAATGGGCAGGCTTTCTTGATTTCTCTTTCTGCATGTTCACTATTGGCGAATAGAAATGCTACTAATTTTTGTGTGTTGATTTTGTATCCTGCTACTGTGCTGAAATCATTTATCAACTCCAGGAGTTTTTTTTGCAGAGGCTTTAGGCTGTTCAATATATAGGATCATTTCATCTGCAAACAGGGACAGTTTGACTTCATCTTTTCCAATCTGGANCTTATTTTTCTAGTTCTTTAAGGTGAAGTATTAGGTTGTTCACTTGCCATCTTTCCATTCTACCGAAATAAGCATTTAATGCAATAAATTTCCCCCATAGTGCTGCTTTTGCAGTATCCCACAAGTTTTGGTATGATGTATCATTGTTTTCATTAGTTTCAATAAATTTTTTTGATTTCCTGTTTGATTTCTTCTTGGCCCCATATGTCATTAAGGAGAATGCTGTTTAATTTCCATGTGTTTGTATAGTTTCCAGAATTTCATTTGTTATTGATTTCTAATTTTAATCCATTGTGGTCTGAAAAAAATACATTGGATAATTCCATTTTTTAAAAAAATTTGTTGAGACTTGATTTGTGACCTAACATGTGATCTATCCTGGAGAATGATCCATGTGCTGATGAGAAGAATGAATATTCTGATGTTGTTGGATGGAATGTTCTGCAGATATCTACTAAGTCCAATTGGTCTACAGTGTTGTTTAGATCTTACAATTCTCTGCTGATTTTTTGCCTAGATGATCTGTCCAATATTGATAGTGGTGTGTTCAGGTTCCCTGCTATTATGGTATTACTGTCTATTTCCTTCTTTAGGTCTAATAGAGTTTGTTTTATAAATCTGGCTGCTTCAACATTGGGTGCATATATATTTATGATTGTTATGTTTTCTTGATGGATGAATCCTTTTATCATTATGTATGCTAATTATCTCTTATCTCATTATCTCTTTTTATGGTGTTTAGTTTAAAGTCTGTTTTATCAGATATAAGAATAGCAACTCCAGCTCGTTTTTCATTTCTGTTTGCATGGTAAATCTTTTTCCATCCTTACACTCTTCATCTATGTTAGTCTTTATAGGTGAGGTGGGTTTCTTGAAGGCAGCATATAGTTGGGTCCTCCTTTTTAATCTGGTCATCCAGTCTGTGTCTTTTGATTTAATCCTTTTACATTAAGAGCTGTTATTGAAAAGTGTTGATTTACTCCTAGCATTTTATTGATTTTTGTTTGGATGTCTTAAGTGTCTTTTGTTCCTTGCTTTCTAATTTACTGTTTGTCTTCTGTATTTGTTGGTTTCTTGGGTTGTAGATAAACTTTTTTATTTCTCTTCATTGTTGGCATTTTTATTTTACTAGTGGGTTTTGATGTTTCTTGAGTTTCTATGGCAGTGGTAGTTATTAACAGAAAAATGAGAGGGGAGAATCTCCGAATACTTGGAAATCAAACAACATACTTCTAAGTAACATATGGGTCAAGGAAGAAGTCTCAAGAAAAATTATAACTACTTTGAAGTAAATGACAATAAAATACAACACATAAAATTTTGTGAGATGCAGTTAAAGCAGTGTTTAAAGGAAAATTCATAGCATTAAGTGTTTTTTATTAGAAAAGAAGAAATATCTAAAATCAGTTACCAATTTCCACCTAAAGAAACTAG
>NW_007739072.1:8858-11398 GCF_000696425.1 Galeopterus variegatus | reverse complement strand
TTGTAACTAAAATCTGCTCTTGTCGTGAGACCCATCCATAGACAATATGTAAACAAATAAGGGAATGTGGCTGTGTTCTGAGAATACTATCTACATTTATGGACACTAAAGTCTTAATTTCATGCAATTTTCTTGGGTCACAAAATATTAGTCTGATTTTTTTCAACTTTTTAATAATGTAAAAAACCATTCGTAACCACAGAAAAAACAGGTGGGGGTCAGATTTGGCCCATGGGTCATTATTTGCAGACCCCTGCTATATACCGATTAGAATTTGAAATAATAAAAAATACCATTTACAATAGCAAAAAAGACAAAATAAAGTATGCATACGTAAATTTAACAAAACATGTACAGCATCTGCATGCTGAAAACCACAAAAGATTAGAATTTGAAATAATAAAAAATACCATTTACAATAGCAAAAAAGACAAAGTATGCATACGTAAATTTAACAAAACATGTACAGCATCTGCATGCTGAAAACCACAAAACTCTGATGAACATAATCAAGTAATACTTAAGCCAAGTCTTTCAAGGATCAGACTCAGTATTCTTAAGATGTCAACTTTTCCCAAATTGATCTGTAGATTCAACGCAATCCCAACCAAAATCCCAGCAGGCCTTTTTGCAGACATTGACAAGCTGATATAAGACGTGTAAACAGTCAACACTCGGATAACCCTGGTTCTAGGAAAGCCAGGAGGACTGATCGGCTGAAGGGCGAATTTTACTTGTTCTCAGCACCCTGTGAGTGAGTTTTTTGCACACCCGGTGGCTACGCCGCACCCGCAGCGTGACTCGAGCTGGAGCAGCCCTGCATGCACCTCCGCGAGCAGACAGATGAAGCGGGGAGCGCGTCACTTGAGGGTCTGGGGTCCTCCGCCTGCTACCCGAGGACCCAGCCTGGCCATGCCCCGTCCAGGGCTCTTCTCAGCTCATCCCGACTCCCCACTCCTCTCTGGCCATACCGCAGCGAGGACTCTGGCAGCGCAGTTGCACCCTCTGGACGCGCGTCGTCGCACGCAGCGGCGCGAAGGGACTACAATCCCTAGGAGCCTCTGCGGCGCTCCCGCCTGCACGTGGTTGCCTAGGTAACCCGGGGAGCCGCCCCTAGACTCGGAATGAAGTTGGCTGCCCGGGTTGCGTCCGCGGCGGTGACTGTGAACGGGTGGTCGGCTTGGACCTCGCGGGGGAAAGCATCTGCGCGAGTCCCAGTACCCGGGGAGGGAGTCCGGCCCCGGTGCGCTCCAAGCCGGAGCCTCCGAGCGCGTCCGACGCCGAGCGTCCGCGTGGGGTCCCTCGGTCCTCCCCTTGACTTGAGCACGCTTGTCCCGGTTGGGAGGAGGGGCCGAGCCTCTGAGCCCCGCCGTCCGCCTGTCACCTAACTGGCTCGTGCTTTATAATTCTCAGAAACGTTTGTAGCTTTCTTTAGAAAGTTTCACACACGGCTTACTTTTGCTGCCTCGTGAATAGGATCAACCTCGCCCCACCAAACCCCCGCCCTATCCTGATTGTTTCTTGCCGGTAGATAGTAAAGCTTTTGCTTATTGTTTGCGGGCTCCGTTACCTTGCTGAACTGTTTTCTGAATTCTTACTGTATTTGTGTATTTGTTCTTTTTTCCGATAATGTTGTCTGTTCAAGATTTTTACCGGCTGCACTGGCTGGTGCTTCTTGAACGAGGTTGTGTAATGGTATTAAAAACAGCTTGGTTTTGTACGGGTGGCTTAGGAGTCACCAGGATCACTGTGGATTTTCTATTTCTCCTTTCGGCTCCATCAGGGTTGTTTTTTGTTTGTTTGTTTGTTTGGTTGGTTGGTTTTTTTTCCCATGTAGTTTGAAGCTGTAGTTCCCTGTGTACACATTTAAGATCGTTTTCTTCTTGGTGGATTGATCCTTTTGTCCCTCTTTGTCTCTAGTAATTTTCTTTGCCAGATATTAATATCAACACTCCTGCTTTCTTTTTATTGATGTTTGCATGATATATCTTTTCCAATCTTTTCCTTTTAACCTACCTTTGTCTTGAATTTGAAGTGAGTTTTTTATAGACATCAAGTAATTGGGTCGTGTTTTTTAAATCTACCCTGCCAATTTCTGACTTAAAATTGGTTTGTTTAGATCATTTATATTTAACGTAATCGTTGACTTGTTAGGATTTGTCTGCCATTTAATTGTTTGTTTTCCATTTGTTTCCTCTGTTTCTCATTCTCTGTTTCTTTTTCTTTTTGCCTCCTGTGGGATACATGAATTTTTTTAGGATTATTTTGATTTTTTAAAAATAATTTTTCGAGTGTTTTTTTTTTTTTTAATTTTAAAAAAGTGATTGTATTAGTTTTTCTAGGGCTGACTTAACAAATTACCAGAAACGTGGTGGCTTAAAACAACAAACATTTATTCTCTCACAGTTCTGGGATCCAGAAGTCCAAAATCTGATTGTATTAGTTTTTCTAGGGCTGACTTAACAAATTACCAGAAACTTGGTGGCTTAAAACAACAAACATTTATTCTCTCACAGTTCTGGGATCCAGAAGTCCAAAAT
>NW_007739072.1:1757-8332 GCF_000696425.1 Galeopterus variegatus | reverse complement strand
GCAGGTTTCAGGGATTAGGATTTGGGCGTAGGATTTTGGAGGCCACTATTCATTCAGCCCACTACAGTGATTGGTCTGAGAGTTATAAATACACGTGTGACTTTTCACAGCCTGCTGGTAGCAACCTGTTACCACTACAAGTGAGGTGTGAAAACCTTACTTCCATTTAGGTCCCTTTTCTTTTCTCATTTTAAAATATCAGTGTCTTAAGTATCAGATTGTGCTATAATTTTTGTTTTAATCATCAAAGGTGATTTATAAAACTCATGAGGATAGTTTATTGTATTACAATATTTTTGCACTTTCCATTCTACTTTTTTCCTTCTTGATGCTCCAAGATTCATTCTTTCATTATTTGCTTTCTGTCTGAAGAAGTTCCTTTAGCCATTATTTAAGATATATGTCTGCTGGTGACGGTATCTTAGTTTTCTTTCATGTGAGAGTGCCTTTCATTTCTGAATGATAGTTTTGCCAGACATAAAATTCACATTTGATAGTTCTTTTCTTCTAGCACTGGAAAAATATTGTGGCACTTCCTTCTGGCCTCTATGTTTTCAGATGATAAATTTGCTATTATTTGAATTCATGTTCCCCATAAGTAAGGTATCATTTCTCTCTGGTCGTTTTTGAGATTTTATCTTTTCTTTAGTTTTGAGAAGTTTGCTTACGATGTGTCTTACGTGGATATCTTTAGGTTTATCCTTTCTGGGGTATACTCAGCTTCTTGAATCTATGGGTTATGTTTTCACCAAATTTGGAAAGTTTCAGCCATTATGTCTCTGAATTATCTTTCAGCCCCACACTCACTCTTGCTCTTCTCCTTCTGATACTCTAATGATACAGGCCTTTGAGGCTCTTTTCATGGTTTTAATTTGTTTGTTTTTTAGTTTATTTTATCTCTGTTGCTCAGATTTGGTCAATTCTATTGCTCTGTCCTCAAGTTCGTTGATTCTGTCTTCTGCCATCTCCACTTACTACTGAATCCCTCCAATAAGGTTTTTGCTTCAGTGATTATATATATTTATTTCAGTGATATAGATATCGTATTTAATATATATAGTATTATATATAATATGTGTATATATTGTATTTAATTGTATATATATATTTAATTGGCAAACTTTATTTTCTCAAAGCAGTTGTTTTAGGTTTACAAAAAAATTAAACCAGGTTCGGAGAGTTCCCCTAAACCCNGGGCAACACTGAGGGTTGTGATCCGTTGCCGGACACGGAAAAAGACAAAAGACAAAAGACACACACACAAAAAAGCAGTTGTTTTAGGTTTACAAAAAAATTAAACCAGGTTCGGAGAGTTCCCCTAAACCCCTTCGTCCCCAGACACAGTCTCTTCTGTAGTTAACATCTCGTATTAGCGCAGTGTTTGTATTTTTAAATTCTGTAATATCCCGTCTGGGTGTCCCTGTGTGGGTGAGGGGAGTCTCAGGCCCAAAGAAGAAGGAGAGCACTTCCCCGGCCACTTTCTCCCTGTCACAGGGCTCCTGGTCAGTTCTTTTGCTGCTCACCTAGTGCTGAGGGACTGGTGAGGGACTCACAACCAACTGGGAATAATATGGCGCCGATTTTAAGAAGGGTGGTGAGGAGTGAGTGAGGGGTTCTGCATAAGTGCGGCTTTCCTTGCTTGCAGATGAAAGATCCTGTGGCCTGAGGAGCCATTAGATGACTCACAGCGAGGAGAAGAATGGAGGCCAAAAGTCTCTCATCAGACTTAGACTGACTAGGAGTATCTGGATGAGGGAGGGCACGAGTTCCCATCCTCTTCAGCCGCATGCTCCTTGCAGACACTCAAAAGAGCTCTTCCCTGTGACCCAGGAGCGAGGGGGAGTCGGAGACCGCATCCTACACTCTCCCTGGAAAGCAGTGGGCGGCGCCGCCCTCTGCTGGCCACGCTGCAGAACTGCAGAGGGCCCCGCTAATGCTCCCCACTTTATGAGATGTTCGCTGAGCATCTATCAGAGGCAGGGACCATGCCAGGTACTGAGTCTACACTGGTATAAAAAGATCCTACGTTTGGTGTTGGCCGGCTAGCTCACTCGGTGGAGTGTAGTGCTGATAACACTAAGGTCAAGGGTTCAGATCCGCATACTAGCCAGCTGCCCCCACCTCCCCCCAAAAGATCCTGTATTCGACCAGAGGTTGAAACAGTAAGGCTAGGCTTGTAAACCAAACCGACTCCATTTTCCCTGCAGAGGACACTTTGTTATTTTCCTACTCCTCAGTCTTGAGACCCCCCCCCCCCCCCCCCCCCCCCCCCNTGAATATGTTTTCAATGCAATCTCCTTTTTCCTACCCTTCTGGAATACCCATGACTCGGATGTTTTGAGTGCTTAAGGTTGTCTGATATCTGTCTTAGATTTTCTTCAATGTTTTTAATTCTTTTTTCCCTTTTTTTTTTTTTTGTCTGCCTGTGTTATTTCAAACAGCCCATCTTCAAGATCAGAAGTTCTCTTCTGCATCTACAAGCTTGCTGGTTAAACTTTCTGTTGTGTTTTTTATTTCATTGAATGGATTCTTCAGCTTGGCAAGCTCTGCTACATTCTTTTTCAGGGCATTGATTTCCTTGTACATTTCTTCTTTCAGGTCTTGTATATTTTTCCTCATTTCATCATGTTGTCTAGCTGAGTTTTTTGTATCTCATTTACTTTCCTTAGAATTATCACTGGAAATTCCTTGTCCGACATTTCAAGGGCTTCTTGTTTTATAGGATCTAGAGCTTGAGAGTTATTACCCTTTGGTGGTGTACTTTCTTGATTTTTCATATTTCTGGTATCTTTCCTTTGATGTTTAGTCATTGTGGCAGGGGATTTTACAGTCCACAGGTTCAACACTACTGTCTGGCTAGGATTTTGCCAGGGCAGGAGTCTCTCTCAGCACCCCAAAATCCCAGAACAGGGCTAAAATTGATCTCCCATGTGTTTGTGGAGTGAAAGTTAGAGGTCATCTAGAGCCATCGCCTGTACTCAAATCTGGTAGAGACCAGCCTCTGTCTCTCCTCCTGCATTCTCGGGTTTCGTTTTTGTTTTTTCTTTTCCTGCACTTGCTCTTCTCCCTCCTTCCTTTTCCCATGTTCACTCTGCCCACACCCATTCCCCCCACATTTATGACCTTGGTTCAGCTTCTGGGCCAGGCTTGAGGGTGGAATGGCTGCCAATGTCTTTGCTTCCCCAGGCCCTCCTCCTAGTTACCTCATCTTTTCACAGATTGAAAGAGACTGAGGGGGACCCCTCCCATGACTACAAGACATCTCAGGAAATAGGAAGTGATGCTATGAAGGAAAAAAAAGAATCTTTCAGGCCTCGGCCATCTGAACCAGAAGGGGAGGTGGACAGGCCCCTGCTCCAGGTCCCTTGGGTTCTTGGGATGGCACCAAGGGGCTAGGGAAGGCAGGCCTGTCCCTAGACTGACCACATCAACTCATAACCATACTCTTCTTTCTGGGGGTAAGTGCCTTTGGGTAATTATTCAAACCTTTCCTTGCTTCTAGATGTGGGGAAAAGAGAGAGGCTGCAGGCTGTACACCTGTGACTTACCTTGGTGAGGAAAGTCATGGAAAGGGACCTGGGGACCACCTTACCCGTGACCACCTTCTTCCTCCCTCCCAATAGGCAGCACATCTTGGAAGCTGTGCCAGTCACTGCCTAGTGTCCTCAGCTGCAACCCTCCCTCGGCTCCCAACCCCTTGCCCCAGGACAACTTTCCAGGAGGCCTTACTTTATCTCCTGGGTGTTCCTTGATGTCTAGTCCACAGTGGTGACTCCCAGAATCTCTGGAACTATTTCCTGGTCTTTAATTCAGTGTGATAAAGCTCCAAAGAAGTGGAAGAAGTAGCTGCCAACTCCTGGTGCAGCCCGGAGGTCCCCAACTACCTCTTTCTCAATCCCCCCAGGACTCAGCAAGATAGGCTTCCTCATGTCCCCTCCTAGGTGAGGCCAGCTCCTAGGGTGTTAATTTCCTCAGGTCCTAGGTGTTGGGGGTCAGTTCCTCTATGTTGAAGAGGCTCATCCTGCTCTGCAGCCTCTAAGGCCAGGCCAAGCGAATTTAGGGCCTCTCGCTTGGCACTCCAGCCTGTAGCTCTTCTTTGGCTATTGGAGTGGCCACCAGGGCTAAAGCCCCCTCCCTGCAGGACAGAGCCACTGAGGACACCAAAGAGAGATGGTGGGGGTAATGGGGATCATAACCATTTGGTTCAAGAAGAAATTTTCCAAACTGCCTTGTAATCAGCAACCTGGTCAACTCTGATCTGATTCTGTGGTTACAAAATGGAATTTGGAAAAGTTTCATGGGACAGTACAGGTAGAATTCTAGACATTCACATCTCACGTTGTCAAATTCTGCTTCTTGCTGGCCACTGTAAAGTGCAGTTTGGTCCGAAATGTAAAGTACTCCTGATTGGTTCTATCTTTCCACATGTTCGGGATCTTTTCATGGTCCTGTTTTTGTACTTTTTGTTTATTTTAACATATATGTTCATTACCAATCTTTTCACAATTAAAACAAATTCTTTTAGGTGGTAGTGTCTCTAGAAAGAGGACATGAACTCAGTTTGTGCTGAATAGGAAGTAGAAGGTTTGTTCTCCCTGAAGTTTGTACCTTTGGATGCCTGAAGCCCCTCTGTATTCACAGCATTTAAATCCTTCTGGAAGCTCATTTTCCACACTCTTGGTAGAGTAGTGGTGATGGGGGGTCGGGTGGGTGGTATGTGTTTTGTAATTGGGCCAATCAGCTATGCGTCCATCTGACATCTCATTCTTCTTCCCTGTTCCTGAAGAATGTAAGAGTCCTAAATACAGCTTGTGTAGGTAGGCAATGACTGGAGGAAAGCAGGTGTCACTCAGAGGCCCCCAAGACCACCTTCATGTTCAATGATCTGGTACAAGTACTCCTCGAACTAACAAAAGCCATTACACTCATGGTTACTGTTACCATGTGAAGCACAGCAGAATATGCCATTCCAAAAATATGCTACTTTGGCATAAGGATTATTTTGAGCTGAAGACAATTGAGAAGAAACAGATAAGAGCTCTCTGCCTTCCCCCATTTGTCTAAAAGCAAGACATAAAATTACAAAGATGTCCCTCTTCTCTCTACTAAGCAGAGCAAAGGTTGATCACTGGTCTTATTAGCCTGGAGATGGCTCCCGAGGAATCTACATAACAAACTTAACTAACTAGCCTTTACTGTTGGTTTTCCATAACTTGCCTCCTTGATACCCTTCTTTCTTTGTTTCAACTGAAGAATCTATATAAGCTGGAGTTCTAGCCCACATCTTTGAGAATTACTCATTCTTTGGATATCTCCCACGTATACGTTAGGTAAACATGTAGCTATGGTTTGGATGTGGTTTGTCCCTGGTGAAACTCATGTTGAAATTTAATAGTCAATGTAACAGTGTTGAGAGGTGGGACCTTTAGGAGCATTTGGGTCATGTGGGAATCTGCCCTCATGAAGGAATTAAGGCAGTCTCAAGGGAGTGATTGGAATAATTACCACAAGAGCAGGTTGTTATAAGGGAGGTTACCATTTGTGTTCATTTTTTTCACAGGTACCTGTTTCCCTTCCATTTAGCCATTTCACCACATTTTTTTTTTTGTCCTTTTTGAGACTGGCCGCACCGCGCTCAGCCAGTGAGTGCTGTGAGTGCACCGGTCATCCCTATATAGGATCCGAACCCACGGCGGGAGTGCTGCTGCGCTCCCAGTGCCGCACTCTCCCGAATGCGCCATGGGTTCGGCCCCATTTCACCACATTTTGACACTGCTTGAAGCCCTCACCAGATGGGCTGCCTGATCTTGGACTTCCCAGACTCCAGAATCATGAGTCAAATAAATTTTTCCTTATAAATTACCCAGTCTCAGGTATTATGATATAGCAACAGGAAACAGACTAAAACACATGATAATAAACTTCTGTTTGTGTTTTCCTTGTTAATCTGTTTTTTTGTTACAGGAGTCCCAGGTAAGAACTCAGAAGGATAGAGGGGAAATTATTTTTTCCTCCCCTATGCATGTAAAGAATAAGCAAAAGAAAGTCATTGTCACTATACTGGGATCCAGACAGATTAGACTTCAGAACAAGGAATATTATCAGGGATAAAGAGAGCCATTACAAGTGAAAAGGTAATCAATTCTCCAAGAACACTTAATAATCCCGAATGTGTTCCTTCATACACAGAACTTCAAAACACTTGAGTCAAAAACTGATAGAATCAAAAAGAAAAATAGACAAAACCACTGTTATGGGTGGTCTTTCAATATCCCTCTCTCACTAATTGGATGAATAAGTAAGCATAAATTCAGTAAAAATATATATGATCTGGGGCCGGCCCGGTGGCGCACTGCTACAGTGCGCCGCTTGGGAGCGCAGCAGCGCTCCCATCGAGGGTTCGGATCCCACATACAGACCGGTTCCCGCTCACTGGCTGAGCAAGGTACGGGCGCGGCACCAAGGGTTGCAATCCCGTTGCCGGTCCCGGTCCGGTACGGGCGCAACACTGAGGGTTGCGATCCGTTGCCGGACACGAAAAAAGACAAAAAAAAGGAAAAAAAAAAAAAAAAAAA
>NW_007739072.1:0-919 GCF_000696425.1 Galeopterus variegatus | reverse complement strand
AGTCCTTAAGAGGGCCGGCCCGGTGGCGCACTGCTACAGTGCGCCGCTTGGGAGCGCAGCAGCGCTCCCATCGAGGGTTCAGATCCCACATACAGACCGGTTCCCGCTCACTGGCTGAGCACAGTGCGGCCAGTCTCAAAAAAAAAGGAAAAAAAAAAAAAAAAAAGAATAGACCATGTTCTAAGGAATAATACAAACCTTAAAAGTTGTTTTAAAATTCCATTATGGTCTGAGAATGGTATGTTCTGACCATAACAGAATTAAACTAGAAGTCATTAACAGAAAAATGAGAGGGGAGAATCTCCGAATACTTGGAAATCAAACAACATACTTCTAAGTAACATATGGGTCAAGGAAGAAGTCTCAAGAAAAATTATAACTACTTTGAAGTAAATGACAATAAAATACAACACACAAAAATTTGTGAGATGCAGTTAAAGCAGTGTTTAAAGGAAAATTCATAGCATTAAGTGTTTTTATTAGAAAAGAAGAAATATCTAAAATCAGTTACCAATTTCCACCTAAAGAAACTAGAAAGAGCAAAGTAAACCTAAAGCAAGCAGAACTAAGGAAATAATAAAGACTAGAATAGAAATTAATGAAATTGAAAACAAAAAAGCAATAGAGAAAATCAATAAAACCAAAAGCTGGCTCTCTGAAAAAATCAGTAAAATAGATAGACCTCTAATCAGCTTGACCAAGAAAAAGAGAGAAGACACACATGATCAATATCAGGAATGAAAGAGAGGATATTACTACTGATCCCACAAACAGTAAGGGAACACTATGAACAACTTCATGCCCATAAATTTGACAACTTATGTGAAGTGGACCAATTTATTGAAAGACACAAACTACCAAATTCACTCAAAAAGAAATAGATAAACTATTAAAGAAATGGGGTTTATACTTTAAAACC
>NW_007739071.1:35470-37885 GCF_000696425.1 Galeopterus variegatus | reverse complement strand
GCACCGTGTCAGCCTATTGTTATTCAAAGTCGTGTGAACCTTCATCTTTCATTCCCTAGAAGAACTCACACTTTAGCAAAGTGTGACACTCATATAAACAAGTGAAGTAATGCATGACAGGTGTAATAAGAGAGCATCTACATAGTAAAGAGAAAATAAAAGCAGAGAATTACTTTATTTATTTATTTTTTTCCTTTTTGTCTTTTTTCGTGACTGGCAACGGATCGCAACCCTCAGTGTCGCGCCCGTACCGGACCGGGACCAGCAACGGGATTGCAACCCTCGGGGCTGCGCCCACACCCCGCTCAGCCAGTGAGCGGGAACCGGTCTGTATGTGGGATCCGAACCCTCGGCGGGAGCGCGCTCCCAAGCGGCGCACTGTAGCAGTGCGCCACCGGGCCGGCCCCAGAGAATTATTTTTTTAAAAATTATAATCTTGAAGGGAAAAAGAATTTGGAAAATGATTTTGCTGTAGGGCTATTTACCACAGGCTTGATTATCAGAGAAAATGAAAAAGTACTAGAAACAACAATCCTAGAAAAGGAAATTGGTTAAATAATTATAGTACATTCCTAGATTGGAATATTTGGCAGTTCGAAGTGTACTGCTCCTGACCACTTTACAGCCTTTCTAGGAGTGAGAAGGAATCTTCTTCCACCACTACTACCTGGTTCTCTACCAGGCGCACGAGGTGTCTGAAGATGGATTTCTATGGGAGCTCTTCCTGGCATTGGCAGAATCTTCCACAATGCCCTTTCCTACCTCCTGCTCAGCCATTTCCTGGGAATTGTAGTCTTCAGTTGGTAGAGAGATCTTTAGGGGAATGAGACATGCACTGTTCTCTGTCCCACAAAATAAAATTAAATAAATAAAAATCACTGGGAACAAGGGAACAAGGATGGTTCCTCAGTTTTGTGTTTGGAACAGGCTTTAGAGGTTACCCTAGGACTGGCAGTGAAGATCAGAAAAGTGATTCTCTTATGTATCCCTAGGTAGGCATAGTATGATTGTTCAATACAGCACCATCAATCTTGTAGTTAGCAGAAATTCCTTTCAAATTCTGGCAATGCCTTGAACAATAGTTCTGACTTCACCACAGTTTTCATCTCTCTTTTTTTTCTTTTGAATCATTGCAGGTATTTTAGGAGAAATTTTGGGGAAGCTTCAGGCACCCATACCACTAGTACTAAAACCCACTATTTTGTTTGGCCTATACAATTTTTAAAAATTCCTTCAAGCTGGACATTGATTCTCCACTTTGCCATAGTCTATCACTTTTCTACTATTTTATACGTGACTAATTCATCTATTTATCTGCCTGGACATTGAAACTACCAATGTTTACCATCCCTGTTTAANATTTGCACAGTTGGGCAACATGACAGGCAATTTTGATTGTTAAACCTCCACTGTACACACTTGTAGTTATCCAGGCCCTTGTCCTCACATCTGGTGACCAATTCCTCCTACCTCAGCACATAAAGTACTAGCAGCTCCTCCAATAATTCCTTTTAAATCATTTTTGAACTCAAGAACTTATGTTGATGCTCTCTTGCAAAATTCCAAAATGCCAGGACTTCACTAATAAACTAGGCTATTAGGGCTCTTCACTAACTTCTCCACCACCCCTCACTCGTTCATTCATTCAATGAGTATTCATTAATTACCTGTGTGTATCAGGCACCGTGTCAGCCTATTGTTATTCAAAGTCGTGTGAACCTTCATCTTTCATTCCCTAGAACTCACACTTTAGCAAAGTGTGACACTCATATAAACAAGTGAAATAATGCATGACAGGTGTAATAAGAGAGCATCTACATAGTAAAGAGAAAATAAAAGCAGAGAATTATTTTTTAAAAAATTATAATCTTGAAGGGAAAAAGAATTTGGAAAATGATTTCGCTGTAGGGCTATTTAGCACAGGCTTGTTTATCAGAGAAAATGAAAAAGTACTAGAAACAACAAATCCTAGAAAAGGAAATTGGTTAAATAATTATAGTACATTCCTAGATTGGAATATTTAGCAGTTCGAAGTGTACTGCTCCTGACCATTTTACAGCCTTTCTAGGAGTGAGAAGGAATCTTCTTCCACCACTACTACCTGGTTCTCTACCAGGTGCACGAGGTGTCTGAAGATGGATTTCTATGGGAGCTCTTCCTGGCATTGGCCGAATCTTCCACAATGCCCATTCCTACCTCCTGCTCAGCCATTTCCTGGGAATTGTAGTCTTCAGTTGGTAGAGAGATCTTTAGGGGAATGAGACATGCACTGTTCTCTGTCCCACAAAATAAAATTAAATAAATAAAAATCACTGGGAACAAGGGAACAAGGATGGTTCCTCAGTTTTGTGTTTGGAACAGGCTTTAGAGGTTACCCTAGGACTGGCAGTGAAGATCAGAAAAGTGATTCTCTTA
>NW_007739071.1:34540-35387 GCF_000696425.1 Galeopterus variegatus | reverse complement strand
CTAATTCATCTATTTATCTGCCTGGACATTGAAACTACCAATGTTTACCATCCCTGTTTAATAGGCATAACAGAAATGGAAAAAATGTTACCTGGACACGTATTACACTGGTATCAGAGATTTTAATATTTCCAATTTAGAAATCAGTTGGAACCAACAATAAATCATACAGGGAACTCTTAATGGATCCTAGCATTTTCCATTCTTTCCTAGACACAGAGAGGAACATCCTCAGGACCTGTAAAGTCAGCCTTTAGTCCTTGAGTGGGAGAAAGTAATGTGAGGCCTTACAGAATTGAATCCATGTATGAAAGGACTACAAAATGCAAGCTATAAGGAGTGACATGTGATGGGAATCTCGCCAAGTAATAAAGCATTTGTCTTTCAAGCCAGGCACTGGGCCCAAATCAACTAGCTGAATCCTTCATGGTTCAGATCCTCTTCATTTTCTCTCGAACTCTCTGTCTTGCTAGTCAACTCTGATGTTTTCCAAACATTTAGAAACTGGAATGTAATCCCCAAAAGTGAGGGATTTCCTCTGGGCAGCCACCCTGATTTTAGATTCCACACCCTCTTCCTGGAAAGTTCATTTCAGATTCCTTTCTGATAGCCTAGGGTAATGCAAATGACATTAGGGAAGACCTAAACCTTCCTGTCATTCAGTGGAATCCAAAACAGTGAACCCTGCTCTTCTCTTTTGGGAGAATTCAT
This sequence comes from Galeopterus variegatus, assembly GCF_000696425.1. NCBI lineage: Eukaryota > Metazoa > Chordata > Mammalia > Dermoptera > Cynocephalidae > Galeopterus > Galeopterus variegatus. The sequence goes on along the minus strand of NW_007739071.1, from coordinate 34,676 downwards.
GTTAGGTAGAAATATTTTGAGATGTGTAGAAGAATCTGTGATTTATATTGATCACATAATCCATTTTTGTCCAAATTGTTTATCTCTTTTGCCTTAAAAATATTCAAACAGAGAACAGAGATTCTTAGATATTGTT
>NW_007739071.1:30733-32938 GCF_000696425.1 Galeopterus variegatus | reverse complement strand
TTCCATTGGTCAATTTGTCTGTTTTTATGCCAGTACCATGCTGCTTTGGTTACCATAGCTTTACAGTATATTTTGAAATCAGGAAGTTTGATGCTTCCAACTTTGTTCTTTGTGTTCAAGATTGCTTTGGCTATATGGAGTCTTTTGTGGTTCCATACAAATTTTAAGGTACTTTTTTCGATTGCTGTGAAGAATGTCATTGGTATTTTGATAGAGATTATGTTGAATATGTAGACAAATTTGGTAATATGGACATTTTGATGATGTTAATTCTTCTGACCCATGAACATGGGGTATATTTCCACTTATTTGTGTTCTTTTCAATATTTTTTCACCAATGTTTTATAGTTTTCTTTGCAGAGGACTTTTATCTCCCTTTTGGTATTGTAAATGAGATACTTTCTTGACTTTCTTCTTGGCTATTATATTGATTTTTGTGGTTGATTTTGTATCCTGCCACTTTACTGAATTCATATATTAGTTCTAATAATTTTTTGGTGGAGTCTTTAGGGTTTTCTATATATAGGATCATGTCATCTGCAAATAGGCATAGTTTGACTTCCTCCTTTCCAATTTGAATGCCCTTTATTTGTTCTCTCATGCTTTGTTTCATGGGCTACAACTTCTAGTACTATGTGGAACAAGAGCAGTAAAGAACATCCTCNTTGTTTATCTCTTTTGCCTTAAAAATATTCAAACAGAGAACAGAGATTCTTAGATATTGTTAAAAAAACACAAAGAATATGATTTATAGGTGTACATAGAACCGGGAAATATGCACATTTAGAAAGATTTTAACATTTGTTTGTGTGTTACAGTATGTTGTTTTAATACGTGCATATACCACACAACGAGTCACTTAGGGTAGATAGCATAGTTTTGTACCCATTAGTCCACCATTTCTCCTCCCCTTCATCCCTCTCCCCTCGTGGACTCTGGTAACCATTATTCTACTCTCTACTTCTATGAGAACCACTTTCCTTTTAGATTCTGCATGAGTGATATCTCGTGGTTTCTGTGTTTTTGTGCCAGACTTTCTTCACTTCACATGATGGTTTCCAGTTCCATCCGTGTTGACAGGATAGCATTTCTTTTAATAGCTGAGTAGTATTCCTTTGTGTATATACCACGGTTCTTTTTAATATACGTTCATCCATTGATGGACATTTAGGTTGATTCCATCTCTTGGCTATTGTGAATAGTGCTGTGATGAACATGGGAGTGCAGGTGTCTTTTTGATATACTGATTTCATTTCCTTTAGGTATATACCTAGTAGTGAGATAGCTGGGTCATAGGGTAGATCTATTTTTAGTTCTCTGAGGAAACTTCATACTGTTTCCAAAGTGGCTGTACCAATCTACACTCCCACCAGCAGTGTAGGAGAATTCCCTTTTCTCCACATCCTTGCCAGCATTTGTTATTTTTTGTCTTGTTAATAATAGCCGTTCTCACTGAAGTGAGATGATATCTCATTGTGGTTTTAATTTGCATTTCCCTGATGACTAGTGATGTTGAGTATTTTGTATGTCTTCTTTTGAGAAATACCTATTCAGGTCCTTTGCCCATTTTTTAATTATTTGTTTTTTTGCTGTTGAGTCATTTAAATTCCTTATATATTCTGGATATTAGCCCCCCATCTGATGTGTGGTTGGCAAACATTTTCTCCCATTCTGTAGGTTGGGAGAACATTTTCTCCCATTCTCTTCACTTGGTTGATAATGTCCCTTGCTGTGCAGAAGGCTTTTTAGTTTGATGTAGTTCTATTTAGTATTTTTGCTTTAGTTGCCTATGCCTTTGTAGTCTTGCTCAAAAACAGCTGCCAATTCCTATTTCATGTAGTGTTTCCCCTATGTTTTCTTCTAGTAGTTTCACAGTTTTGGGTCTTAAATTTAGGTCTTTGATCCATTTTGAGTTGATTTTTGTGTATGGTGAGAGACAGGGGTCTAGTTTCAATCTTCTGCATGTAGATACCCAGTTTTCCCAGCAAGATTTGTTGAAGAGGATGTCCTTTCCTCACTGTTTATTTTTGTCACCTTTGTCAAAAATCAGTTGACTATAAGTAAGTGGGTTTGTTTGGGGACTATCCTATTCCATTGGTCAATTTGTCTGTTTTTATGCCAGTACCATGCTGCTTTGGTTACCATAGCTTTACAGTATATTTTGAAATCAGGAAGTTTGATGCTTCCAACTTTGTTCTTTGTGTT
>NW_007739071.1:26385-29545 GCF_000696425.1 Galeopterus variegatus | reverse complement strand
CCTTTTCATTTCTGATTTTATTTGAGTCTTCTCTTTGTTTTTCTTCTTTGATGTAGCTAAAAGTTTATAGATTTTGTTCATCTTTTTGAAAAACTCTTTCTTTCATTGCTCTTTTGTAGTGTTTTTTAGTCTCTAATTCATTTATTTCTGCTCTGATCTTTGTTATTTCTCTCCTTCTACTGATTTTGGGTTTGGTTTGTACTTGTTTTTCCACCTCCTTGAGGTGTAACATTAGGTTGTTTATTTTGAGCCTTTCTTTTTGTTGTTGTTGTAGGCATTTATTATTATAAACTTCCCTTTTAGAACTGTTTTTGCCATATCCCATAGGTTCTGATATGTTGTGTTTTCATTTTCATTTGTCTCCAGAAATTTTTTAATGTCCTTCTTGATTTCTTCTTTGACCTATTCATTGTTTAGGAGCATATTGTTTAATGTCCATATATTTGTATGGTTTTCTAGCATCCTTTTTGTTATTGATATTTAGTTTTATTCCATTCTGGTCAGATAAGGTGGTTGATGTGATTTCAGTTTTTTTAAAACTTGTTGAGACTTATTTTATGTCCTAACATATGGTATATTCTAGAGAATGTTCCATGTGCTACTGAGAAGAATGCATATTCTGTAGCTGTTGGATGAAACGTCCTATATATATCCATTAGGTCAAGTCAGCCTATAGTAGAGATTAATTTTGATGATTCCTGGTTAATTTTCTGTCTGAATGATCTGTCCTTTGCTGAAAGTGGGGTATTAATGTCCCCAACTATTACTGTGTTGGAGTCAATCTCTCTCTTTAGGTCCAATAGTAATTGCTTTATATAAGTGGTTGCTCCAGAGTTGGGTGAATATGTATTTAAAATTGTTATATCCTCTTGTTGAATTGATCCCTTTATGATTATATAATAGTCTTCCTTATCTTTTTATTTTTACTTTCCTTGGCTTGAAGTCTATATTATATGATATAAGTATAGCTACTCCTTCTCTTTTTAGGTTTCTATTTGCATGAAGTATCTTTTTCCATCTCTTCACTTTCAGCTGGTGTGTGTCTTAATCAATTAAGTGAGTTTCTTGTAGGCAGCGTATTGTTGGTTCTTGTTTTATAATCCATTCAACCACTCTGTCTTCTAATTGGAGCATTTAATTTGTTTACATTTAGGGTTATTATTGATGTACAGGGACTTGTTACTGCCATTTTGCTATTTTATATTTTCCTGGTTGTTTTGTTGATCCTTTTTTCCTTTTTTCTAGTCTTACTGTCTTCCTTTGTGGTTGAGTGGTTTTTCTCTAGCTTTACATTTTGCTTGCTAGCTATTTATTTTTAGTATGTCTCTTCTGAGTTTTTGTGTTATGGTCACCATGAGGCTTACAAAAAACATATTATAGTTATAACAAATTATTTCAGAATAATAACTCATCTTTGATATCTAAGAAAGAAAAAAAAAAAACAAAGCCAACTCCATGCTTTGGTATCATTTCCCCTACTTTGACAATTCATTATTTCAAGATACATGTTTTAGTATCATCTTTTTCTTATACGGTTGTTGTATTTATTAGTGTCTTGTTAGGGTTGTCCTTTATCTTCTTACTAAGGATGTAAGTGGTTTATTCACCATCCTCATGACATTGGAGTATTCTGAGGTTGTCTTTGAGCTTACTTTACTAATGAGTTACATACCTTCAAATGTTTTCTTGCCACTCCTTAGTGTCATCTTCTTTCTTGTAATGCAGGTCTAGTATTGATAAATTTTCTTAGCTTTGATCTGTGAAAGACTTTATTTCTCCTATATACTTGAAGGTTAGTTTTGCTGGGTACAGAATTCTTGGCCAACAGTCTTTTTCCTTCAGCCCTCTGAATATATCCTCCCATTCTCTTCTGGCCTGTAGGGTTCCTACTGAGAAATCCACTCAGAGACATATTGGGGAGCCACTGAAATCCACTGAGAGACGTATTGGGGATCCTTTGAATGTTCTGTATTTCTTTTCTCTTGCTGCTTTCAGAATTCTCTCTTAATCTTTGGCGATATGCTGTGGGGTGTTCCTCCTTGAATTGATTTTGATTGACAACTTCTGATCTTCCTGTACCTGGATGCTCTCATTTTTCCATACTTGGGAAATTTTCGGCCATTATTTTATTGAATATGCTTTTTTCATTTCTTCCTTTTTCCAGTCCTTTAGGTATGCCAATTATGTGGAGGTTATTTCGCTTGAGGGAGTCCCATATTTGCTGTATTTCTGTTCCATCTTTCTTATTTTTTTCTTTTTGCTTCTCTGACTGGATAATTTCATGTGTTTTATCTTCTAGCTCACTGATTCTTTCCTCTGTTTGATTAAGTCTGCTGTTGGAGCTTTCTATTGAGTTTTTCAATTCAGATAATGTATTATTTCTAGAATTTCTATTTTTTAATTGATTCTATTACTTTGTCAAGTTTCTTATTCTGTCCTGGATTATTTTCCAGATATCATTTAATCTTCTATATGTATTTTCTTATGACTCCCTGAACATCCTTAAGTGGGTTAATATGAATTCTATCAGACATTTCATAGATCTGTTGTTCGACTGCATCCATTGCTGGTGCTCTGTTTGTTTCATTTGGTGGTAACATATTTCTCCGTTCTTTCTTGATCTTTGTGTCTTTATGTTGACGCCTAGGCATATTGAGGAGACTGCTTTTTGCCACTGATTCTCTGGGGGAAGACTTTTGTGCAGATCATCCATCATTTCTGGGTCTGGGCTGTATGGAAATTCTGGCTGAAGACAGAGTCTTTCCTAAAGATTGAATCCCCAACAGTTCTATTGCCCTGACCAATTTCCACTGAGACCAGCTGCCATGCTGTGCTCAGTGCTCCTCCAGTAGGTCAGCTTTTCTCCCACACTGCAACCACTTCCTTGGGTTAGGCTGTGTATGTGTCCCTCATGATAACTCACCTGCCTCTGGGTGGCTCTCCTCTCCAGTGGGTTACAGCTGCCTGCTCCTATGCAGGCCTGGGAGAATCCTGCCAGTGGACTTTATGGCCTTTGGGCTCGTATGGTGTGCTCCAAAGCCTTCCTCTCCCAGGTGGACTCCAAGAAGTTTATGTAGAGGGTGACACTGCACCTTTTTGCTGGCTCTGATCTGCATGTAACAGATAGTCCCAACCTCCATACTAGGCTGGCTCAGAACAA
>NW_007739071.1:25217-25917 GCF_000696425.1 Galeopterus variegatus | reverse complement strand
TCTCCTCTCCAGTGGGTTACAGCTGCCTGCTCCTATGCAGGCCTGGGAGAATCCTGCCAGTGGACTTTATGGCCTTTGGGCTCGTATGGTGTGCTCCAAAGCCTTCCTCTCCCAGGTGGACTCCAAGAAGTTTATGTAGAGGGTGACACTGCACCTTTTTGCTGGCTCTGATCTGCATGTAACAGATAGTCCCAACCTCCATACTAGGCTGGCTCAGAACAATAGGCACCATTCCTATACCCTCTCACCATTGCCTCTCTAGCCTTCATGAACTCTGAGGGTCTCTCCTCCTCCTCCACAGCTCCAGCCATTCCATGTTGGCAGTCTTTGCTTTTTAATAGTTGTAACTTTGTTACTTATGGGGAGGAGCATCTTGATGACATCTTTGGAATATGCACTTTTAACAAGCATGCCAGGTGATTCTTATGCACATGGTCTGAGGACCACACCTTGACAAGCACAAAGACTTTTATCCACATCTGAAATGCAGATGTCACATCTGTAGACTTTCCACTGTGAACTTTCAATGATTCTTTATGGGGAGGTAACTGGGCGATATAAATCCTCTGATAAGCCTCTCACTTTAGCCATTGATTCCAACAGTTTTCCAAATCTCCATACCCTGATAGAAAGTATTCTTCATCAGAACAAGGAAGAAAAGCAAACATCATTGATTATCAGTCCATCAACTGGATAAGCA
>NW_007739071.1:22056-24858 GCF_000696425.1 Galeopterus variegatus | reverse complement strand
AGCACGTGCATATTTACATCAAATGCTCGGCAAGACTCTGAACATCTGAGGGGCCCAGACCATTTTCCTTCACTTTCCCTATGGTGGTACATAACATAACAGCTTAAAAGCAAAAATGAAATTTAGGCTGTTTTTTGTTTTCTTCCTCCTCCCCCCAGCATAAAGGCATTTAAAAATTTGCATTGATCACATTTCTGTGATTTACTTTCTAATTAATTTATGTCTCGTACAACTAAAAGATTACTGCCAGTCTTTATCTTCTGAGGTGTAATGGCTTTCTGAGTTTTTGTGCTTCTCTCTCTCCATTTCTCCTTTCCTCCTTTTCTCTCTCCTGCCTTCCATGACTATGAGTGAGTGCCTATTTTTTGCCCAGCACTATTCTGAGTACTGGGGATACAGAGGTGAGAAGATACAGTTCTGTCTGTCATGGGGGCTTACAGCCTAGTTGGGAATACAGGAAGCAAGCAATCACAATGTCGTGTGTGACGGGCACTATGACATGGACGTGTAGGAGGCGAAGTACAAGCGTCGGGGGAGCACCTGGGAAGATGCCTCGCCTAGTCCTGTGGGAGAAGGGGAAGCCAAGTTAGGTTTCCTGGAGAATCCGCCTTAGGCTGTTGCTAATTTACGACCATTTCCATCCAAATTGCTCTTTGAAGAAATATTCAGCTTCCTGATGTTCTCGACTTTAGGAAAAGGACTTTTTAGGAAAGAACATTTCACTTATTTCCAGCCCCCGTGCTGTTGGCCAAAGTTTACCTATTTACCTTAAACAGCTATTGTGTTATGCTATTGAGATTTGGGGATTTATCTGTTAATGGCAGTTATTATTAGCCATTCCTAATTAATATCTTGATTCAGGCCAGCTGTGGGATCCCAATACCACACCTCTGAGGCTGAAAATCCCAGATGAAACCTGAGAAGATGCTCCTCTCTTCCCTTCATTACCTGGTCCTTGATCAAGGTAACAATTTGTATTTCCTATTTACGTTTATCTTTTCCCAACTTCAGTTCTAAATTTCTNTCATCAGAACAAGGAAGAAAAGCAAACATCATTGATTATCAGTCCATCAACTGGATAAGCAATTCAAGTTCACTGTTGAGCTCAAATCGAAGTTCATCTTTGGGTATTCAAGTTTCTAAGGCACGACATCTCTCAAAATGTAATTAACTTGGTATTCTCTCAATGAAAAAGGAACACAAGAAAATAATTGGGAATGTGAGCTTATTTGATGTAATTAATTTGGTATTCTCTCAATGAAAAAGGAACACAAGAAAATAATTGGGAATGTGAGCTTATTTGATATAAAATTAGAACAACAACAGCAAGAAATGATACCTGTGATGAAACTTGAGGGGTATAGTAGATTATGTTAAATCATTTACAGAAATGTAAATATACAGTTGCCAAATTGGCAGGAGTATTTCAAGATCATGTATTTATACTTCTGTGAAATTTGTGTCATTCCATACATAGTCAAACTGCCTCTTGAATGTATGTATATTAAAAGTTATATAAATATCACCCTTATTAAGGTTAATAAGGGCTGGAGTTTTGAGTGTAGGTGATGTTAATATGGCATGGGTTAAAATTCATAAGCATTTTTGTGGGGATTTTGCTCAGTTTGTGTATTGATTTAGTTTGAGGTCTTAAAGACTGAGTTCACAAGGAAAATTGACTTCTGTTAAAATGTATGTGGAAGTATTTAGGAAAGTGCAAATGTTGCATAAATGAGCAAATTCCTGAAATAGTTCACAACTTTTACCCTTTTATAAAGTATTCCTATAAGCCTCATACCTTATTTTCTCAAGTCTAAAATTCACTTAAGATGAATGTGAGTAAGGAACTTTATAATCTCTGATAAGCCTGTTTCAGACTTTGAAAACATTCCAAATGTGATTCCATCAATGGCTAAAGTAATATGCCCTTGTTTGCACAGCCAACACCATAATTTGCACATGTAGCTTGATAAATACATTTATGTACTCTAAGTAGCAGTATCTGAGGCTCAAGGGTTTCAGGAGGCCCTGTTTGCTCTCAGGAGTTATGTTTGCTCACAAACTTCTTTTTTTAAAACTCTTTTGAAAGAGGGTGGAATCAGGCAAATAACATTTACTACCAAAGTAAAGATTTTACATATTATAGTTAAACAAATGAAGATTGGCAGGCTAATTCTAATATGTTCCTTCCTTATATTTTAAAGTTAATTTCACATAGTGGCTGTCTGGTAACAGCAATAGCTATGCTAATTGCATGGCTATGGCAATTCATAACTAAAGCCAAAACGTTTCATTATTTTAGTTATACTAAATTTCCATTTGTATTGTCAGGGCTAGGGCTCAGACACCCTTCAAACCCATTCTACAGACTGGGTCAGAGACCCCTTATATGCCAGGCTGGGTCAGCAGACCCCTCACACGCAGGCCCATGCTAGGTAATTAGGAAAGATCCCAGGAGCCATTGGCAGACGACATGAGCTCAGTTCTCAGCAGTAGCAGCAGAAGGAGCAGCGGCGGTGGCCTCTCAGGTCATCCCAGGGGCACTGGCAGCAACAACTCACAGCAACAGCCTCCAGCAGCAGTGGCCGCCTTCCTGTGCCCCTCCCACCCTGGGGGCTTCCGGGGCGTTGGGAGGGCCCCCTGGATCAGAGCCACTCATCCTTTCTACGTAAGTCCAATAACACAGGACACCTGGGTGCACGTGTGCAATTACATTAGACAGTAGCCAAGGAACACCTGGCAGCACGTGCATATTTACATCAAATGCTCGGCAAGACTCTGAACATCTGAGGGGCCCAGACC
>NW_007739071.1:0-21316 GCF_000696425.1 Galeopterus variegatus | reverse complement strand
AAGATGCTCCTCTCTTCCCTTCATTACCTGGTCCTTGATCTAGGTAACAATTTGTATTTCCTATTTACGTTTATCTTTTCCCAACTTCAGTTCTAAATTTCTTCCTGTGTTCCCTTTTATGTCTTGTCTTCTTCTCTTTGAAAAATTTAAGTGCAATATAAAGAAGAAAACATATGTTCAAGACATTTTGCTACAAAAGGGAGATCCTAGGAATCACAATTATAGTTTCCTTTATCAATTATTTTACTGTATCACTTTCTGCTAATACCTATATGCTAATAAATATGTGCCTATAATCTATATAAGGCATATATGGGCACTATAATTTGTCAGGTTTCACAACTCTTTGAAAGTTAAGAGCCAAATCTGTGACTGTAGTTCTTTATGGAATGTGCATTTGTATTAACTTCATCCCTGGCTCCATTTTAAGGCTGTATTCTTGTTTTTCTTTCTCATCCAATTTTTTTCACATAGAGATATCTTCATTGCTTTATTCAATTATGAAGTCAATTCATGTTCCAAGTAACAATATTCAAACAATATCAAAAAGAAAAGATGAACCTGAAATATCCCAATAATCCCACAGTGACCCCTACTCCCAGAGAATGTTAATGTTCTCACCAACTTTTAATTAGATATCTTGGTGTATATTTTTAAACCTATCTTTGTAAGCTGCCTTAAATTATTCTGGAACATAGCATATCACTGAATAATGAGTAAAGTGTTTTTAATAGTGCTTCACAATTTCAAAGCACTTTTCATGTTTTAGTTTATTTCATCTTATAAGCAAAGATTAACATTATCTTTTAAAACATGGTCATTTTATTGTTGCCAAAAATCTTGTTGATTTGGCTGAATTTCATTCTATTGTGAGTGCTTTTTAAAATTTTTATTTCTATTTTTTTGTCAGTGACTACATGCTCTGGTGTATTAAATTAGGAAAAAACTATAAGTCATGCTTCAAACTTTGTTTACATTCTTCCTAGTGGATAGTTAGATCATCAGTAGCTGAATTTTAGAATAGGAAGGACAACTTATATGCATACATAGAGCAATAGAATAGGTAAAAATATATCAGTCTTTAATTGGGAGTCAAAAGTCACAATTGCTTTCAAATTATGTTTCATGTCACAATTCTTTTTTTTTTTTTTTCCTTTTTGTCTTTTTTTTACTGACTGGTAATGAGATCACAACCCTTGGTGTCACGCCCGCACCGGGGACTGGCAACAGGATCGCAACCCTCGGTACTGTGCCCGCACCGCGCTCAGCCAGCGAGCGGGAACCGGTCTCCACATGGGATCCGAACCCTCGGCGGGAGCGCCGCCACACTCCCAAGTGGCGCACTCTCCAGTGTGCCACCGGGCCGGCCCACAATTTGTTTTGATTCTAATTCTATGAGGACTTGTTTTACTAAATTGTTCATGAGAAGCAAACCAAGTAAACATAAGCCTGTGCCCTCATGTATTTATTCTCACTCTATGATTTTTCAGTGCTATCCAGAGACTCAGTGTTAAAATCCCAATTTTTCTAGTAAACCAAGTAAACATAAGCCTGTGCCCTCATGTATTTATTCTCACTCTATGATTTTTCAGTGATATCCAGAGACTCAGTGTTAAAATCCCAATTTTTCTAGTGAAACTGAAGGGAATTGTGTCCAACATATACAAACTAATATTGCTTTCAAATAAACCAGAGTAATATATACCACTGCCTCTCTAGATGCCTCTAGGGAAACTGAGGATGATAACAAAGATCAATAAAGGACTGCCTTCCTTTTGTTTGGACACTGATTTCAAATTTTTAAAAAAGGTGATTATATAAGCAGAAACTCTTGATATCCAGTCATAATTGACAACCGAAAAGTTAAATGTTGTTTAGAAAATAGATGACAGTAATTTGCTTTTGTGGTGTTTGTTAAAGTGATTTTATAAGACATGGAAATCCAGGTCCTGGGACTTATTATAGAGGCTTCGAAACACAGTTAAGGAACTTCAGATGCTGAGTTTGAAATAATTACTGTACTTTATTCACTTTATCCAATTTATATTGGAGATATAAAGTTCTTTCATAAAGGTATTTTGTAAAACTTAATTATGTGTTTTGAAAGAACAGGAATCATATCTTTTACTTCTTTTACATATTTTTATAATGGCTAACAGAAAATGGAAACCGAATATTGTTGTCAACAGACTAACTTAATTATGGAAAAATTGTTGCCAAGTTCAGGTAAACAGTTAATGAGGTCTCCAGAGAAGATGAATAGGTCTGTTTCTAAATGTAATTTTTTGATTCCTTTATAATCTCTTTTGTCCTTTGCTATATTATTTGAACAAATCCTTCAACACATGGAGAAAGAATGACAATTTTTTGAAAGGCTATTATTATATAAGATTTTCTGTGTGATAAAACCACACCCAATGGGCCTCACCCAGAGGAGCTTATATATGTTATTAGACTCAGGAATGTTAAGTGTGTTAGATTCAGTCCCTGTTGGGCAGTCATATGACGCAAACAGTGACTCTGAAATGAAGCCATAATATATGGTTTAACCTCTTAACAGTTTGTGATGTAATTTTTTATGTGGTAAGAAAAACAAATGCTGTCACATTTTATATTTGAGACTCCTGCAAGCCAACATCAGGAGATTAAGTATGCGCATTACTAACACACTATCATGAATGCCATTAGAGGGATGCCAGGAAGTCTCTGTGAGCTCAAATACTCCTCAGTAACTCAGTGTTATAGAATGGAAGGATAAGTCTGCTGATAAATTATAGCCCTCAGGAGACACTGTGTTTTCCCCTCAGAAGGAAGCAGAGGTCATTTAAAATATTATCTGAATTTTAATTCATATAACTGTGTTTATCTAGTATCAGCTAATCTTTATCTTATAATTTAAAAATCCAGAAATACAGTAGCTAAAACTAAAGAAAAATTTGTATGCTCATGTAAAAGACAGAATTAGAACAGACATTAAATTTGGGTAGAGAGTAAGTAAAACTGCTGGTTTCCAGTGTTTACTTTCTTGAAATATGGTTTTGAGTCATTTCTGTGAGATATAAACATACTACTTTATGTTTCCTATCATTTTTCTTATTATGCACATAATTTAACAGTTTGTAATAGTTGAAGCCACATGTCTCTGTGGACTGGTATATTGTTTGAAATGGCTTCACTCAAGGGAGGAGACTTTTAACTGTATAATTCAGGTATGTATATTTTCTTTGTACAAAGTGTGTGACATTCAACTTGTCAAAAATGAACATTTTGCTTGACTGAACAGCTTTGCTCTGTGTTTTGCTTGCCTACTGAAGCATATAAAGGCTGACAAAAAGGGCATTTCCAGCTAGTTGAAGACCAAGAGAGGAATGAAGCAGGATTTGAGTTAGTTATCAGAAAATTCTTCTCTTGCTGAACATTCTGTAAAGTACATGATATACTCATTGGAAGTAATTTAGATAAATGTTAAATCTGGGTAACAGAATGTGGGTCCTCCTCCTTTCCCTCCTTGTAAGCATTTAGTAAAAATGGACAATTTGTGTTGTGGTGGACTTCCTGTATATATTGTTACCATTCTTTGTTTCCCGGTTTCTCCTTATTGAGGACTCTTTGCAGTGATGAAGAACATAATTGGCTGTATACCAAACTTCGTCATACTTTTTAGAAAGAAGCATTGTTGCTATGTTTTATTATCTATTCAAGAACTGTACATAGGCCTATGGATTTTTATTTCACTTTTGCTTTGGACTTTAGTTTCCCACTCTATTAGTGGATTCTGTACATTCATTTAATCAGACTTTTTTTTTTTTTTTTTTTTTTTACCTATTATGTTCCTAGGACTATCGTAGGTACTGGAATAAGTCAGTAGCATATTATGCCTGTCCTCAAGGAGCTTGCTGTTTATGTCTTGCTTAATGGTTGTTTCTAGGTCACCCACTGAAAAATGTGAAATACTAATTCATCCATTTATTAATTCAATAAAGTTCAGTTTTGTCAAACATGTACTAGACATTTGAACTGGGAAGGCATTGGGACCCAATGTGAATGCTCTTATAGAATTTACAGCCTGGTGGGAGAGGGGAGGACACATTTTTGTTAATTAATCACATTAATAAAAGTATAATCATGAGTTAGAATTCTCTGAAGGAATACAGATATATCAGTGTATATAAATAAGAAATCCAACCCAGATGTTGAAGTGGCTCATTAATGAGTTAATTGGAGAACAGGATCAGGAGGGAAAGGGACACCACCTCCAAAAGTTGCATCCCTAGGAGCAGCATGCCAACGCCTGATGAAGGGAGGAATAATCAGCCATGCCGTGTGGCTTTGTGAGGACAATGAGGAAGTGGACTCACCAGTGTTCATTGGATGTGATAGTATGGAGATCATCGGTGACCAGGGCAGGTTCTATTTTTGTGTAGCAATAGTGGCCTAACTCCGACTGGACTGGATTGAAGATTAAACAGGAAGGGAGAAAGGCAATAGGGAGCATCAACAAATGCTTCAAGAAATGTGGTTGTGGGCCAGCCTGGTGGCGCACTGGAGAGTGCGCCACTTGGGAGTGCAGCGGCGCTCCCACCGAGGGTTCGGATCCCATGTGGAGACCGGTTCCTGCTCACGGGCTGAGTGCGGTGCGGGCGCAACACCGAGGGTTGCGATCCCATTGCCAGTCCCCGGTACGGGTGCAACACCGAGGGTTGCGATCCCGTTACCGATCAGTAAAAAAAGACAAAAAGTTGCGATCCCGTTGCCGGTCCCCGGTACGGGTGCAACACCGAGGGTTGCGATCCCGTTACCGATCAGTAAAAAAAGACAAAAAAAAAAAAAAAAAAAAGAAATGTGGTTGTGAAGCGAGGAAGATTTGGGGTTGCTGAAGGAGGGTTGATGTCTTTATATTGGGGAGAGGCTTGGACATGTTTGAATACTGAAAAGTAGAATACAGTTTACAGGAAGCTGTTGAATACACCAGGGTACTTCAGAAAGTTTGTGGAAAAATAGAATTGAAAGATAATATGGTTATTTCCATGAACTATTTGAATTATTTCAGAGAAGGGAAAACTTGTACTAAGTTTCTTTATCTGTTAAAGGCAGGACATGATGAGACTCAGAACATTGTGGAGGGATTAGCCTTAGGGAGAAAAGAGAAGGGTAGTATAGTTGTGGATGTAAACACATTTGGTGGAAAAGGTAGAAGTAGAAATTGTTCCCATTTGACTGATTTCATTTTCTCTGAAAAGTTGGAGCCCTACATATCTGTTGAAAGGAAGCGGAGTGAAGGAGGAGTTGGTGGTTTGGAGAGAGTGGAGGTCTGGAGTAGTCATTGTAGAGGGTGGGATGGTGCGAGAGTGAATGGACTAAAGAAATGCAGGAGGACTGATGGGCAGTGTTGGAGTCCCTTAGAGGCTGTTCAAGATGATGTCATGCTGACACTTATGTGTCCTGTTCTGTGGCTTTCTCCTGCAGCACTTGTGCCTATAGGGCAGGCACTGAGAAAGCAGGTAACCGAGTTCATTTTGAGTTGAGGTGTGAAGAAAAGACCAAAGGCAAGGAAATGTAGGGTACAGAAAGAGTGTTATTGAAATGATTGGGCCCTGGAAAGAAAAGGATGCTGGATAAAAAGAGACAGGAAGAAAAGTGAGGGATGAGGAAAGGATTGGGACGTAGTGAGAAGTCAATGGAGGTGAAGCACCACTGTGATCGATAGGCAGACTCAGAGCCAGCCTCAGCAACATGTTGTCCTGTGTGCCAATGGAACAATCCTTTCAGAGGTCTGGCCTGCGAAGGCCACACTTTCTCCTGCTCCAAGAGTGGGATTGGGATGAGGAGTCATCAGTGGTGGCTGGTGTCTTCTGACACCCCATGTGGTTTCTGGGACCTGAGCAATGTGAAGTTTCTTAGTGCTTGTGTCACAAGTGAGGTTATTAAGCTGTTAAGTAGATGAGGACATCTGTTTTAAAGCATCCTCCCTACAGTTTATGCAGTATCAAGGCTACTTGATCTTCAGTGGATAATGAGAATGATTCTCCTTATTCAGTCATTCTTTAAACTATCGATGATATATATGGATTAAAAGTAGTAAAGTTTAGGGCTGGCCCGGTGGCGCACTGGAGAGTGCGCCGCTTGGGAGTGCAGAGGCGCTCCCGCCGGGGTTCGGATCCCATGTGGAGACCGGTTCCCCCTCGCTGGCTGAGCGCGGTGCGGGCGCAACACCGAGGGTTGCGATCCCGTTGCCAGTCCCCGGTGCGGGCGCGACACTGAGGGTTGCGATCCCATTACCGGTCACGAAAAAAGACAAAAAGGAAAAAAAAAAAGCAGTAAAGTTTAAAAATGTATGGATTTTTAAGCAAACAATCAACAACCACCAAAATCATAGTATTTGCTAATATCTGAGTCTGGTGTCAGACAGAAGGATCTGTAGGAGGTGCCCTCTTCTCATATTATATGAGAACGAACAGTGCTTCCCTTCTCTTTTCCAGCTCTGCCCTACCCACTTTGTGCTCCACTAGCCAGAGCGCATCTCCAGTAATGAAAGCCTTCATCATCTCACGGCTGGTTTACGGCTGTGTCTTTCCAGCTGGTCTTCTTTTTGGACTTTCTAACCTATTTTAACCCTACACTTAACCACCCTATTAATTAATTTTAAATTCCTGTTTTCTTCTGTTATGTCATTCTTCAAGAAATAGAAGCAGCTTGCTCTTTGCTAATCACACTGAGGAGGAATAAATTCTCTGCCTCTTAAGTGTGAGACAGTGGAGAAGTCATTTAACTTTCTCGGGTGTCGTTTCTTCATGCATTTAAATGGCCAAATTCTTCAGGGTTTGGAGGATGTAGTTGGGCAGAGCTCCCTTCCAATCTTGAGATTCTGTTGCTGTTATTCCCCTCCAGGGCCTGGTTCCATCCTAGTAGTACAGCCGTTAAGCTTCAGGATTCTTATATGTCAGACTGGGATAAACTGCACCTGACTTAAGGGGGTTGTTAAAGATTTAATTCAGTTAACGTTGACTAGCACTGCTGTTACACCACTTCCCTTCTTCTTCCAGCCTGGTGCTGTAAGTACCACCCCCACCCCGTGTTAGGACCCCCTACCCACTAAGCACAGCCTTGCCTTTTTCTGCTCAAAGTATGGCTCAATTATTCCAGCAAGGTCCTCCATAGGGATGCTTTCCTCTTTCTAGTCTCTGTAGTTTTTGTTCTTATTTTTAATGAGTGTATTTATTTTTTTGGTTCATTTTTTAAACATCTTACCCTTCCCTCTACCAATTCAAGTTGAAAACCCGGCCTAACACCCCTTCAAATAAATGATTTCTAAAGATTTTGACCTTTGAACTTTAACTTTCTGGTAGGTTTTTTCCCCCACTTCTGATTTTTTATTTCATACCTTGGGAACTCAATAAATACACACACAATCAGTAAGTGGATGAATTCTGAGAAACAGCCGCCTTCATCACATACAAGTACAACCCCCCCTATTCGGGACACAAGCGCTGATGCGGGCGCGTGTAACCGTTTCCTGTCGGCACTTCTGCCTTGACTTTGCTTTTCGTTCGCTGTCAGCAGACAGTGTGTGTCCGGCCTGTTTACTCAGTTCAAACGGGCAGGACCTGCGTGTGTCGCAGTCGCCGAGGGGCTACGACGCTTAAGCACAGCGCCTGGCGCGGAGAAGGCATTTGGGAATCCGTGGGTGGAATGAACCGTTGCTAGGGAGTATGGCGGCATCTGAATTTTATGCTGGGCTCATCCCAATGCGCGCACGTGGGAACCTCACAAAAGTTATTTCACGAGCGCGGCGCTGAATCCCCTTATCGTACGATGCACTGAAGTGCGGCCAGCTCCAGCCTCTTCTAGCTTTTCTGCCAAGGCTGGAAAGGGGTGGAGTGGCCTGGAAGACGGCTGGAAGGAGGGCGGGGGATTCGCCGTCTTTTAAAGATGCTTTGGGTGACTGGCTCTGGAGCGCCAGGTTTTCAGGAAGAAATGGGTCCGGGTCCCAAAGGCAAAGAACCGCCACGGGGCGCGATGTTTATTTTGTTACTGAGAAAGCCCGAAAGCCTCAAGTGTAATAAGAACTCGGCCCAAACCATGAAGGGGGCGCCCTAGCCTGGCCCCAGAAACCCACTGGGTACAGGGAGACAAATAGCAAAGTCATCTCAGTGAACCCTTTTTCTTGAGCTCCCTGTGCTTGACACGGGATACTGGGTCACTGCGTCCCTACCCAGCTGTCCTGGGTCCCCGCAGCTGACAAGCGCGGCTCTCTTTATCTAGACCCGGGTTGTAAAACAAATCAACTCCATGGGAGAATCTCTATAAGCGTCCAGAGAACAGGTCCCCACGGACAGACGCATCACAAGGTTCAGTTCTGTTCCATTATGTGGGGTCCTGAGTTTCTTAATCGTCGCCCCCTCCCCACACGCACAAAGTCGTCCCCAGCCCCTGGAGATCTGGCGTGGCTCCCAGGGCAGCAACAGCACGCGGAGCTCCGAGCTGCAGGGAAAGCGCGCAGGGATGGCCCTGGGGACTGGTTCCCAGGAAAGCGCCAGCGTCAGGGGAGAGCTTTTCCTTCTCTGAGGGCCGGAGGGTGGCATTCCAAGCGCGAGCAAGATGGGCAGAGCGTGATCCTCCCTCGAAAGGGAATAAATAAATAGAAGCCAGCGCGCAGCCCCGCTCGGGTTTCGCGAAACGCGCACCGCAGTCGCTGCCGGGGCGGCTGGGTGTCTGCGCTCCCCGCCTTCGCTGGGCTGACACAGGAGGGGAGGAGCAGGAGCCGAGGGGGTGTAGGGGGTGGGGGAGCGCGAACCATCCCGAGCCAAGACAAGCAAGCAGCACATTCACAAATAACGCCCCCACCCCCAGCGCACGCGCTCCCATTCAAAGCAGCCCCGCGCCGCAGCCGCACTGCCGCTCAGAAGCCGCGCCGCTGGCCCCAGCGCAGCCCGGCCTCGGGGGCGCACGCCCGGAGCCCCCGCAGTCCGCGCAAGAGGCGGCTACCGCTTCCAGGGAGGGGTCTCGCCCGAAGCTTCCTTTGGCCCCTGCCAGAGAACATGGCACGGCTGGCGGCGCCCCGGCGCCCGGGGTTCCTGGCCCGCCTCCTCGGTGGCACCTGGTGCCTGCTCTGTGTCGCCGGACAGGTAGGGCAGCCTGTGCGTCTTGCGTCCCTCCTAGACTTTTCCTCTAGTCTGTGCTATTGCGGGGAGCGCTACAGCTTGGGGCGCGCTCTCTTCCGCGAAGGTCCGTTTTGGGCTGCGCTGGCGCCCGAGCTGGGTCAGGTGGCGCGGAGTTGGGGCTAAGGCGGGCCCTGGCGGCGAGCTCCGGGCTGGGGTCAGTCTCTGCGCTGAGCCTCGGCCCAGCCTCCTGGGACCCTGCCCCAGCTTCTCGACCGGCGCCGGGGTCCTACTTCCAGCCGGGCCGAGTCGGGGCGAGAAGGCGGCGCCTGCGCGGGGGAGGGGCCATCTCCTGGGAGCCGTGACCCCCCACCCCTTCCGGACCGTCCTTCGCGGAGCCCCCTCTCTGGCTCCGAACGGAGTCTGGGCGGTGCCGGGAACGTTCGGGCTCTGGGACGCTCCTCCTCACTTCCGCCCTTCCGCGTACCCAGTGAACTTCTGACATCGTCACCCTAGGGCCACCCGCGTCCGAGAGTCCGGGGCGGAGCCTTGGAAGGTGTGCGGACGCCAGACCAGGTGGGTTCCCTGGTGGCTCCGCGGGGAAGAGGTGGCTCTGGCGGGCGCACGAGGATTGGTCCCGGCCACGCCCCCTCGGAATCCTCCGGTGTCTTGTCCCGGGCCAGAGAGGGTGCGGGAACTGGGGAGTCCTTCCGAGTGGGTGGTGCAGGCCCCGAGGCGGCGCAGAAGCGCCTGGGAGAGCGTCTGCCTGTTTGCGTGGTTAGTGGTTTATTACTGCGAGCGCCTGCAGGGAGCTGCATAGGGAAGGGGCGGCCTTGAGGGTCGAGTCAAACCTGTGATGCACGTGGCGTCCTGGGCTTGCACTCCTTCTACAGTCAGGTAATTTTGATTAAAACCCACGATTTAGGCAGTTTGTACATAATTTGGCCTACATAGATGTACTTTTCACAGGATTACTCGGGTTGTTCTGGGAAAATGCCCAAATACTCTTGGCCGGAATGATGCCCGATAGCCTCCTTTTCCTCTGTTTTGCTTACGGAGGATTTCCTTCCCTCGCTTTCTCTTAACGGTTTGAAGCTTGTTTTCAGGTCGCTACCGTAATGGCCATGTTGATTGCAGAGGCTGAGAGAGGACCGAGAACGATGGCTCGGAAAAGTTCAAAGGAACGAGGACGACCCTCCTCAGTGATGGCAGTTTTCAGCAGGGAACACCTGCTGTGATTGGAGTATTACAAACAGTTGGAAAAGCTTGTCTTAATTATCAGCTGTTTTTTTTTTTTTTTCCCCCCCTTTTTGTCTTTTTCCGTGTCCGGCAACGGATCGCAATCCTCAGTGTCGCCCCAGTACCGGACCGGGACGGCAAGGGGATCGCAACCCTCGGTGTTGCCCCCGCTCCTCGCTCAGCCAGTGAGCGGGAACGGTCTGTATGTGGGATCCGAACCCTCGGCGGGAGCGCCACCACACTCCCAAGTGGTGCACTATAGCAGTGCGCCACCGGGCTGGCCCTATCAGCTGGTTTTATTCCCACTATGCCTTGCTCCACGCCGGGCTTCCCAGAGGTGGCTGCACAGTAGGATCACCTAGGAGAGCTCTTGAAACTTCTGGTGCTGGGGCCACGCCCCCGCTGGCTTACGTCAGAATCCCAGGGGAGGGGGAAGGCTGGGGCATCAGAATTTGTAAATCTCCCAGGTGATTCTACGGTGCAGCTGGGTTGAAAACCACCCTGCGGAAATGTGGCCTGTTTGTTATAGAATCATGGCCTCAAAGGTAAACTCAAAGGGGAACAGTAAAGAGGGCCTAAGACAGAGGCTCCTGAGTCTTGACATGTATCCAGTGCTAGCTCTGCCCCTAACTAGCTATGTCATTTTGGTCAAGGTCCTTAACCTTCCACTTCCTCATCTGTAAAATGAGGGTGTTGGGCTGTGTTCTAGAAGCTACTGCCAGCTCCAACACCGCCAGGCAGGTCGATAGCTAAACGTTATCAAAACAACTTCTGTCTCATATTTGATTAAATACCCAATGGGGGTAGAAATTTTACCTTATCCTTGAGATTTAAAAAAACTCTAATAATTGGATCCAGCAAAAATGCTAAAGAGGAGCTTAAGGTAGTTTGTTAGACTTTTGGGATTTTTAAAATGTTTTCCACTCTGCCTGTTTAAACCTACTTTAAGTAATTTGGTGCCTGCTGGGCATTCGTGACAAACTGATTTTCCTAACATGACATACCTACCTTTCTTGCTTCACTTCTCAATCATTTCTTCTGGTTGAGGATGATGAAAGCAGGTTTGGGTCTTGTGTGTATGTGTTGGAAGTGGTTTATTGTTTAATTCCAAATGGATCTTTCTTATTCCACTCTTCAGGGCTGCTCTCCACTAAAGGACTGACTAAACCTGCCAGGGAAAGGATAGAAAAGAGTTTATGGGTTCCTTATCTTGATAGAATGCAAGATGCCTTTGAGCATTAACTTGGTCAGGTGTTTGTTAGAGCAGCTGATCTTGCAACACTGTTTAATGTCTTCACTTTTTAAAAAAAAACATATTGGCATTATATCTAATCATCGAATTAAACAGATCAGATATTTGAGGATGTGAAATAAAGAAGAAATTATTCTATGACAGATAGTGCTGGATGATTTGAACACGGTTTGGAATTTATACAGAACATAACATTCTTTGAGCTGTTTTTAAATCAAAACACTCAGTACATGAAGGTATGACTACCAGAGTTATCAGACCTCTCTTTTATATATTGGAGCCATAGCTTTTACTATGAGTCTGCAATCAAGAGCTTCTGCTCCCTAAACAGAATTACACTTGAGCTATAGTCTCCAAATAGTCCAAAGAACATTTTGAATGCAAATGAAAATTATTTGGAAATTCCGGTATTTCTTTCTTACTGAATTTTTGCTTTCAGGGGTTATTTCCCTCTCCTTCTGTTTTGGTGAATTCCCCTCCTAACTTGCAAAATACTTTTTTCCCCCTGCAACTTAAAGGCAGCTTGCTCTTTTAAGTTCTTATGAAACTGATTATTTTACTGATTAATTTTATTTCATGAGGTGAATCCAAATTCATCCCATTACCCAAATTGCTCCCAGGAAAGGAAGTATATAACTAATGGTTTTAATTCATAGGTATTATCAACTACTTAATGATTTCTACAACCTGACTGTAGCAATCTACTGTACAATAAAGAAGGCTGGTCAAAAGGATGTGTTGCTAGGTCAACACAAATCCATTACTATTGCTTAAAATGTTACTTAGTGACAAGGTATGTCCTTTTGGTGATGTATCAGTGATAGCTCATTCAAATATAAAGGTTGAATATTTTCATTTACAGTGGGATTTTAAATGGTATACTTGTTAGGAATTCAGTGAAGTAAATCATTCCAGGACGACTGGAAAGAATTTGTGCCTTTATGGGCACCTTATTTTCAACCAACGATCTTGAAGAAGACTTGCTTGTCTCTTTAGTTATCCTCCCATATGTTTTTGCTGTTTTGAAATCATTTATTTATTTTCATTTTTACCATAATAATAACTGCATAGTTTTTTTTAAAGGGGAGCTTAGAAGGAAACAGCAACTTCTTGCCCTGTTGTTTCTCCTAACCTCAGATGCCAGTCATGTCCAAAGGCAATCATTTTTGTATGTTTTCTATTATTTTGAGGTGTAATTGAGGTATAATTATAAACTGCACAAGTTTAAAATGTACAGATGTATGAGTTTTTACATTTGTATACCCTCGTGACACCATCACCCCAAAGTTTTCTCATGACCCTTTGTAATGTCTCCCTCCATCCCGGTTTTAAATGGTATACTTGTTAGGAATTCAGTGAAGTAAATCATTCCAGGACGACTGGAAAGAATTTGTGCCTTTATGGGCACCTTATTTTCAACCAACGATCTTGAAGAAGACTTGCTTGTCTCTTTAGTTATCCTCCCATATGTTTTTGCTGTTTTGAAATCATTTATTTATTTTCATTTTTACCATAATAATAACTGCATAGTTTTTTTTAAAGGGGAGCTTAGAAGGAAACAGCAACTTCTTGCCCTGTTGTTTCTCCTAACCTCAGATGCCAGTCATGTCCAAAGGCAATCATTTTTGTATGTTTTCTATTATTTTGAGGTGTAATTGAGGTATAATTATAAACTGCACAAGTTTAAAATGTACAGATGTATGAGTTTTTACATTTGTATACCCTCATGACACCATCACCCCAAAGTTTTCTCATGACCCTTTGTAATGTCTCCCTCCATCCCGCCCTTCCTTGATTCCCTCACCACAAGGCAAATAATGATCTACTTTCTGTTACTATAAATTAGTTTGCATTTTCTAGAATTTTATGTAAATGGAACCCCCCCACTTATTTTTAAATTTGGCTTTTTCACTCAGAATAATTATTTTGAGATTATCCACGTTGTCGTATGTATCAGTAATTCATTACCTTTTATTGCTGAGTAGTATTCCCTTGTATGGATATACCACAGTTTGCTGTCCATTGACATTCCCCTATTGATGGACAGTATGTTTGTTTCTAGTTTTTGGCTATTACAATTAAAGTTGCTATAAACATTTGTGTACAAGTCTTTGGTGGGATCCGAACCCTCGGCGGGAGCGCCGCCGCACTCCCAAGCGGCGCTCTGTAGCAGTGTGCCACCGGGCCGGCCTGAGAAGTTCTAAATTTTGATGAAGCTGAACTTATCAAATTGTTTCTTGGTGGATTGTTATTTTGCTCTTGTTACTAGGAAATATTTGCCTAACCCAAGGTTACAGAAGTTTTCGTCTAGATGCTTCATAGCTTTAGGTTTAACATTTAATCTATGTTCCATTTTGAGTTAATTTTTGTGTATGGTGCAAGGTATGGATAAAAGTTCATTTTTTGTCTGTGGATATTAAAATTGTTCTATGATTTTTTTGAAAAGATTATCTTTTCACCACTGAATTGTCTTTGCATCTTTGTCAAAAATCAGTTTGGTCTGTTTTTAGGTTCTCTATTCTATTCCAGTGAAGTATATGTCTATTGCTGTGCCAGCAGCACACTCGAGTACTGTAGCTTTATAAAAAATCTTTAACTCAGAAGTGTGATTTCTTCAACTTTGTTTTCAAGGACGTTGCTTTGGCTATCCCATATGAATTTTAGAATCAGTTTGCCAATAGAAAAGAAAAATGAATACTGGGATTTGATCTGGAGTGGTTTTTTTCTTTTTTGACCAGTAAGGGGATCACAACCCTCAGCACGGTGTTGTTCGCACCACGCTCAGCCAGTGAGCACACCGGCCATCCCTATATAGGATCCGAACCCACGGCCTCGGTGCTATCAGCACCGCACTCTCCTGAGTGAGCCACAGGGCTAGTCCTGATCTGGAGTTTCTTAATCTATAGGTATATTTTAAGAGGATTGGCCTCTTAATACTGAGTGTCATAACCCATGAACATGATATACTCCTCTATCTACTTAGGTGTCTTCTATGCAATATTTGGTAGTTTTTAGTGTACAAATCTTACACATTTTTGTCAGATTTATTGCAAAGTGTTTCTATTTTTGGTGCTGTTTTAAATGGCACTGTGTTTTAAATTTTCAGTTTCCAGTTTTTCCTTGTTAGTATATAAAAACAATTGATTTTGTATATTCTTATTTTCTGCAACTTTAGTAAACTCACTTATTAGGTGTAGTAGCCTTTTGGGATATTCCATTGAATTTTTTACACAAGTGATCATGTCATAGGCAAATAGAAACCGATCTTCTTTACTAGTCTTGCTGTTTTTTATTTATTTTTCTTGTGTAATAGCACTGGCTAGAACCTACGTCACAAGGCTGAATAGAAGTGGTGTGAACAGATAGCCTTGCCTTGTTCTTGATCTTAGGGAAAAATAATTGGTGTTCACCATTAAGTGTAATGCTAGGTGTAGATTTTTTGTACATGCTCTTTATCAGGTTGAGGAGATAGTCTTCATTTGCTGAGAGTTTTTATCAGAAATGGATGTTAGATTCATCAAATTTTTTTTGCATCTAATTATCATATAATTCTTAGTTTGTTAATATGATTAATTAACTTCACTGATTTTTGAACGTTAAACCCACCTTGCATTCCTTGGATGATCCCAAATTGATCATAGCATAGTTATATTGTTGGTTTCAGTTTATTGAATTTTGTTTAGCGTCTGTATCCATGAGGAATATTGTTCTGTAGTTTTCTTATAATATCTTTGTCTGGTTTCAGTATCAGGGTGATGCTGGCCTCACAGAATAAGTTGGAAAATATTCCCTCCTTTTTAATTTTCTGAAAGAGTTTGTGTATTTCTTTTTTGCATGTTTAATTCACCAGTAAAGCCATCTGGACATGGTTTACTTTGTGGGAAAGATTTTAACTACAAATTTAATTTCTTGAATAGATATGGGGCTTTTCAGGTTACCTGTTTCATCTTGAGTTAGCTTTGGTAGTTTGTGTCTTTCACAGATTTGTCAGTTTCATCTAAGTTATTGAATTTATTGGCCTAAAGTAGTTCATATTGCTCCCTTAGTATCTTATTTAATATTATTAGAATATGTAGTTATGTCACCTGTATCATTCTTGATATTATTTTTTCTTTTTTCCTGATCGATCTGCTTAGTAGTTTATCACTTTAATTAACTTCTCAAAGAACCAACATTTGTTTTTATGAATTTCTTTTAGTTTTTTATTCCACTTCCTCTTTTATCTTTATTATTTTCTTTCTTCTACTATTTTGTGTTTGATTTGGTCTTATTTTTCTAGTTTCTTAAGGTATATGGTGAGGTCACTCATATAAGACCTTTTGTGTTTTCAAACATAGTTGTTTAGTTACATAAATTTTCCTTAAGTAAAATTACGTTAGTAGCATATCATAAATTTCGATAAGTGCTTTTCATTTTTGTTTAGTTCAAAATACTTCCTTACTTTCCTTTGATTTCTTCTCTGACACACGGGTATTTAGAAGTGTGTTGTTGAGTTTCTAAATGTTTGGGAATTTTCCAGATATCTTTGTGTTATTGATTTCTAAATTAATTCCAATTGGTCAGAAACACATTTTATGTAACTTGAATCCTTTTAAATTTATCAACACTTGTTTTATGGCCCAGAATATGGTCTGTCTTAGTAAATATTCTGTGTGCATTTGAAGAGAATTAAACTTTCTACAAATTTGTGCCTTTTATTTTTTCCTGATCAGTCTAGATGTTTGGCGAAATGTTCTATTAGTGTCAATTAGGTCAAATTGGGTAATCGTATTATTCAGATCTTCTATATAGTTGCTGATTTTCTGTATACTTATCGTAGCAATTATTAAGGGACAGGTATTGAAATTTCCACACACCATTGTGGATTTGTCTATTCTTGCAATTCTGTTAGCTTTTGCTTTATTTACTTTGAAGCTCTGTTATTAGGTACATTAATGTTTAGGAACATTTGGTGAATTGACCCCTTTATTATTAAATGATCTTGTCTATCCCTGGTAATAGTGTCTGCTCTAAATTCTACTTTGCTTTTAGCTATGTTAATGTTAGATAATTATTTTTAATTTTTTGAGATTTTTCATAATATTTACCTCCATAGTTTTTATAGTACACCTTTAATGCATTTTCTTGATTTATCATATTATTAAATTCCCATTATAGTATGATTTCCTAATTCTCTTTCACATTCCTACTTTTGTCATCCTTTCATTATCTTTTATTACATTAAAAAAAAACAGTGGTCAGTATTAACATATTGTAATGGCTACAGTGAGCCAAGTAGTGTAATATTATACTATTTTTTCTAGTACATTTCCTTTTTCTTGTTTTAAAAAAAGCTTTATTGAGATATAATTTACATACTATTCAATTCACCCATTTGAATTCTATAATTCAATGGTTTTTATTATATTCACAGGTACGTGCAACTGTCACCATAATTTGACATTTTTGTCACCTCAAAAAGAAGCCGTGTACCCTTTAGCTGTTAGTCTTCTACTCTCCTCCCACCCAGCCCTAAGCAATCACTAATCTACTTCCCTTCTCTTTAGATTTCCCTACTCTGGATTTTCATGTAAGTGGGATCAGATAATATGTGGACTTCAGTGACTCGCTTCTTTCACTTAGCATAATGTTTTCAAGATTCATCCAAGTTGTAGCCTGTATCAGTACTTCATTCTTTTTTGGCTGAATAATATTCCATTGTATCAGTGTACCACATTTTGTTTATCTGTTTGTCTGTTGATGGACATTTGGGTTTTTCCCACCTTTTGGCTATTCTGAACAATGCTAATATAAACATTCACATACAAGCTTTTGTGTGTATATGATTTTATTTCTCTTGGGCATATACCTAAGAGTGGAATTTCTGGGCCAAATTATAAGTAACTTTAGTCATTTGGGGAACTGCCAGAGTGTTTTCCAAAGTGGCTACATCATTATACATTCCCACCAGCAGTGCATGATGGTTCCAATTTTTCTATTTCCTCACCAACACTTATTATTTTCCAACTTTTTTGGATTATAGCCAACTTAGTGAGTTGAAGTGGTATCTCATTATGGTTTTTATTTGCATTTCCCTAATGACTAATGATGATGAACATCTTTTCATTTACAACATTTCCTTTTTATTGGAGTTCATGGTTGTCTTGACTGAAAGGCCTTGCCTTAATTTCTGTAACTGTCACTCATTTCCTCCAGTGCTACTATACACCTATCCCATGCCTATCAATAATTTTTCCACATGCTAAGGCACAATACCAATCAGTATTCATTTCTTTGTCCTTCTAGAGTTTCTCCTTACGGTCCTCTGTTGTCTTTGTCTGATTGCTTTATGCATAGCCACCCACATAACTGTCATACTGAAACTTCCCTTTGATTTTTTTTCTTATTCTGTTGACTTCCTTATTTCATAGATCCCACAACTTTCAGCAAAGAAAATGTGTATGGAAGTAAATGTTTAATTACTTTTTATCTGGAAAATTATTCTGCTGTCATATGTCTTGCATGGCATAGAGGCTTAGTTTGAAAATAATTTTCTCCCTTCCCTGACCCACTCCCTCACCCCCTATAAATTTTGATGGTATTGTTAACATTTTCTTTTGGTATCCCATGTTGCTGTTATGGCATAGAGGCTTAGTTTGAAAATAATTTTCTCCCTTCCCTGACCCACTCCCTCACCCCCCATAAATTTTGATGGTATTGTTAACATTTTCTTTTGGTATCCCATGTTGCTGTAGAGGCATCCAGTGCGATTTTTAATCTAGTTCCTGTGTCTTCAGCCTCTTTTAGTCTCTTGAAACCTCTACAGTGTTTATTTTATATCTGGTGGGAACTGGCGAGCTTTTTCTGTAAAGGACAATATGATAAATGTTTTAGGCTTTGTGGGCTGTGCTGTTCTGTGTCCCAACTACTTAATTCTGACACTGTAGCATGAAAGCAACTGTAGACAATATGTAAGCAAATAATCGTGGCTGTGTTCAAATCAGCTATTTACAAAAACAGGAGATGGGTCAGTTTTGGCCCATAGTCCATAGTTTGTGGAGCCCTGTGCTACAGTTTCATGATGCTGTGCCTTGGTGTGGGTTATTTAAATTCACTGTGCTAGGTGCCTTGTGGGCCTTCAGTAGATCTATGCCCTTCAGTTTAGGGAATATTTATTTTTATATGTTTCAACATTCTGTGTGTTAGCTTTTTGTGAAACTCCTATTACTTATTGAGGCTCCTGATCGACCATCTGTCTTTTAAAATCTTTTGTCTTGTCTTTATTATTTTTTTGTTATACTTTCTAAAAGATTTTTTCAGTTTTATTTTCCAATAATTTTCTTTACATAGATTTTCCATCTGCATTACTTTACCCCTTCCCTTCCCTTTTCAACAGCACCAGGTGCCTCCAATTCTGAAGCCTTTCTGAAGTTTTACAGACCAAATCGTCTCTCTCTGAAGGCACAATTCTGTTCAGGCAGTTACAATTCCTCCACCAGTTTTCCATATTTCAAAAATTTATTGGCATCTTTTGTCTGCTGTTGTCTCCTTTCCAGTTCTCTTGTCATCTTTATTTACTGTTATTTTAGCAGACATTTGGGAGAGAATGGAGAAAATGTGGTGTTCAATCTGCCATGTTTAACTGAAAGTTAGTACTATCAGTTCTCTTTCACTATTTCTATTTTCATATCCCGGTCCATGTCCAAATCCCATTACAACTCATTCTGGTTATGAGGCACACTTTTAAGAGATTGATGCTTGTCATTTCCCAGACTTTGGTCAGTATTGTAATAAAGACAGTAGACTTGAGGTCTGGAAGCCCAGGGTGTACTCACCTCTCTGCAACTAAAAACGTCAGAATTTTTTTCAGGGAAGAGAATCAGTGCTTAGTAACTGCCTCCTGGTCGCCAGTCACAATGATAGGTACTCTCTTCATCCTCATTTTTGGGTTTTAGTTTTTCACCTTTCTATGTTTGTTCACTTCCTATTCTCTGCTTAAGTAAACACAGTCTAACCTGTTTGCTCAGAGATGCAGAACAGAAATATTTTATTGTTTTTCAAATTTTAATGTTTATATTTGGAAACAGATTTATGAGAGAACATAGAGTTAACATGATGTAAAGATCTGGCCTTGAAATATTATATGTGGTATTAAAACATATTCTCTAAGGCATGATTGAGGTTCAGGCTTTTTTTTGTGTGGCAGAGAATGGAAATGAGGTGAAATGAATGGGGAAATAATTTTGAATAGTTATTAATTCCATATCAGTTTTAATATTTTGTTTTGCACTCGGATGATTTCTACATAGAGAATTACGCATCTTGGGGGAGCAGTGGAGTGGATGCTGCAGGAGCTATATATTTCTTTTCAGTTCTGCTCAGGACCGTAGGATTGTATAGCTGGAGGAGCCTTAGAGATTCTTCAGTCTTGTGGTTCACAAACTTCAGGGTGTGTAAGTGAGTTTTGCTATATTACGTGATTCCAGAGGTCACCAAAGAATAGAGCTGTGCAACTAAAAGCTGAGAAGCTTTTCATTGCAGATTCCTGGGCTCTCAGAGATTCTGATTCAATGGCACTAAGACTTGCCTAGGAACCTGCATTTCTTACAGATACCCCCATGCCCCTTGCCCGCACACCCACAGAGGATTCAGACACCGTTGGACCAAAGACCACATATTGGGAAACAATGATGGGATCTGTCTTATTTACAGATGAGAGAAATAAGGTGCTAAAAAGTTGAGTGACTTGAACCAGTTTGTTAGTGGGAGAGGTGGGAGTGGACCGTGTGTCTCATAGCTCTGTTCAGTGATTTTTCCCACCAGAGCATCCACTATTATTTTAGTGTCTAGTTACAACATGAACTAAAGATACGAACCACTGGCTTAAAGTGTCTTTATTTGTAGTAACCTCAGTTTTTTAATAAATGCTTTTCAGATGTTTGAGAATAGCTTCAGCTCTCAGTCCCTCTGCAGCAGAGGACTGATGGGCAGACGGGAAAGGAAAGCCCGCCGCCCTTACCCCTCACGTAACCTGCTGGAAAGTGGCTTTGGGGTGTTATCTCCTCGTCATCATGCCCCTAGGAGTTTAACAGATACTTCTTTAGAAAACCATCCAAAGCATCCAGGGGCAGACGGGAAAGGAAAGCCCGCCGCCCTTACCCCTCACGTAACCTGCTGGAAAGTGGCTTCGGGGTGTTATCTCCTCGTCATCATGCCCCTAGGAGTTTAACAGATACTTCTTTAGAAAACCATCCAAAGCATCCAGAACTCTGATACTCGATGAGACAGAGGACATGCTGCTGAACACCTTCTCCCCAAGGGGGCGCCACAGCTGCGGCTGCATTCCCGGAGGAAAGGAAGCGGTGCTGGGCCTGTCGTTTAGGATGCTCTCCCGTCTCTACCACAAACCAGCCAAGCAAACCACACGCACTCTCCACTGAGACATGCGGTCTGTGATGCTGCACTATGTGTGGAAAGGAAAGACATTTTCTTTACAGCTGATGGTCCTTGATAGACATCTTGTACATTTTATGAAGAATGATTCTTGTGAATTTTCTTTCAGAAATCAGTTGCAGAGAGATAAGAGTGCCTATTTTTTGATGGAATCTGAAATTAAAATTTTCATATTCAGGGCCAGCCGGTGGCGCACTGCTCAGTGCGCCGCTTGGGGGCGCGGTGGCACTCCCGCCGAGGGTTCGGATCCCACATACAGACCAGCCGCTCACTGGCTGAGCGAGGTGCGGACGCA
>NW_007739070.1:38775-39010 GCF_000696425.1 Galeopterus variegatus | reverse complement strand
CACTTTTTAAGGCTTAGCATATTTTTCCAGGCCCTAAATTTGTAGACTTGTGTTTATCACTTTACATTAAAAAAAATAAATAAAATAAAAATAAAATAATTCTGTTTATGTAAAACAGCAATTGGTGACTGAAAACAAGAAACATCTAACACAGTTTTCATTGTAGTCTGATAAAGTATTGTGACTCTATGTCATTTAAATCTACTAGCTAGTGAAAGAAGACTTTGCATGTCTT
>NW_007739070.1:27996-37978 GCF_000696425.1 Galeopterus variegatus | reverse complement strand
GGCGGGAGCGCCGCCGCGCTTCCCAAGCGGCGCACCATCCAGTGCGCCACCAGGCTGGCCCCAAAGGTGATTCTAACAGCTACGTTTGATTTTTTTAAAGATAATCTAATATGCAAAATATTTTCTTTTGTTAGATATTTTATTCTAATACATATCAATTTTTTTCTTGTATAAACATTTTCTTCTTTCCCTGAGAAGAAACCTTTTTTTTTCTTTGTTTTTTTCCGGGGTAATTGAACATATATATCAATGTGTAATAAATCACGTGAGTTGAGAGCCTTGGCTGTGGGGATCCCATTCGCTTACTAGTTTTGTTACTGTGTGTTGGTATTAAAAATGACGTGTGCTACTGTTAGTAGGAAAAAGAAATGAGACACTGCAATCCTTAAAAATATGGACAAATGAAGGCTTCTGGTGGCATATTGTCTACTCACTTTTCCGTACTATTCATCCAGAAATACAACTAAAAACCCTAGGTATAATTCAAGAGAGAGCAATGAAAGGACTCTGAAATATGGAAAAAAGAAGGCATACTAGCCAGGGACCTCAAAAAGTAAATGGCAGTGTGGGATGTTCCTTGGGTTTTATTTTTATTTATCACATACATATCTTTCAGGCTGGTACCAGAGAGGAGTATGATCTGGAACCACCAACAGACCTAAGCAAAATACCCCATGAAAAGCCTGCTCCCTCTGGCCATAGGACTTGGGGAGGAGCAGCCAAAAGCCAGCTGTTACACGCTCAGGCCAGGTGGTTTTCGAACTGCCTGCAGCATTTAAAGGCACCGGTGGATCAACTCAATCCTTGCTACACATCTGGAGTACCTGCGGGCTGACCTGCTCAGAGCAGTGGTGGTGAAGCCATCATGAGCTGACCCAACACCTGTGCTGTATTCAGTGGCATCAGGAGAGCTAGGACCAGCAGCATCTGCCACCCCCATGAAAGGTGGCCTAGTGACACCAAAATCAACTTTTGTACTTGCAGGTGGCACCAGGTGGGACTGAGTGGGAGCACCAGTAGCACCACAGGAATAAAGCAGAACAGTAAAGCATTTCAAGAGCTCTAAAAACTAAACTATTATTAAAACTACATACCAAAAAATGCAGGATAGATCCTACATGATAAATCTAAACAGGGTTACTGCATGCTAGAAGAAAAATATTAGATAGGAGCCAGTGTCTCCTACTATAATAACCATCATTTCCAAGTTACAATTGGAAAATCAGACAACATACCAAGAACTAGGAATATCACAGTTTGAGAAAAAATAAGCAACACTTACAAATACTGAGATAAGTTAGATGTAGGAATTATCTGAAAAGGATTTTAAATCATCCATCATTGAAAAAAAAATACTTCAACAAGAAATTACAAATTTGTTTGTGACAAATGAAAAAACAGAGAACCTCAGCAAAGAAATAAGTTATACAAAAGGGTCAAATGGAAATTATGGAACTATAAATACAATAAAATGGAAGGAAAGTAGCTGAATGAATTCAATAGTGAAGATGAAAGAGGAAATATTCAGCAAAACTGAAGACAGAACAATAGAATTTACTCAATTTGAATGACAGAGAGAAAATAGATTTAAAAAATGAACAGAATTTCAGGGATCTGTGGGCCAATAAGAAAAATTTAAGTTTATATCATTAGAACCAGAGAAGGAGAGAAACAAGAGTGTGGGACTAAAATGGTATTCAAAAAGTAATGGCTGAAAATTTCTCAGATTCAGCAAAAGAACATATACCTACAGATTAAAGAAGCTGAGAAAATTTCAAATAAGATAAACTCAAAGAAATCCACACCACAGCACATCATAATTAAACTTCCAAATCCAGAAAACAATAACAACAAAAAATTAAAAACAGAGAGAACAACACATTATCTATTGAGGAACACCAATTTTAAGGGCAATAGATTTTTAAAAATCTGAAATCATAGAGGAGAAAGTGAGGCAACATTGTTTAAATATTGAAAGGGAAAAAAACATGTCAAATCAGAAGGGAAGGAGGTTGGGGATAATTGGGTGGGGGACACGGTGTACAAATGCAATTTGTGGAAACGGGTATACAGCCAGTATGAATCTGGCTCCACATCATGGGCACAAGGGGTGACAATCAGTTTTGTATCTCATGAATATTCATAGCCAATAAAAAAAGAATCCTATATCAAGTGAAATTATTCTTCAGGAATGAAAGGGAAATAAAGGCATTTTCAAACAAAATAAAACCATGAAAATATGTTGCTAGCAGGCCTAGGCAATAGGGACCTTTCCAAACAAAAGTAAAATGATAACAAGAGAAAATGTTGACCTTCAGAAAGGAAAGGTAACAGCACTATGAATAAACATTATAGGCTGAGTAAACACTATAGGCTGTCCTTCACCTCTTGAGTGTCTTTAATCAAATTTTATATTTGAAACAAAACTTATGACACGGTCTAACATTTTGATCAATATATATAGAGGAGATTCTTGAGAAAATTATATTCAAAAAGTGAGGAGAGCAAGTAAGAAAAACTTCAAAGTTTCAAAGTGATAAAATGTAAACACCAGCATGCTGTGATAAATGGTGTGTGTGTGTGTGTTACCATACATAAAGGACTTCAAGAAGTTTATGGAAAGATTCATATTGTGTTTCAATTATATTTTTCCCCAAACTTTTTGAAGTTCGCTCATGTACATAGGGTAATACCTAGAGAAATTACTTAGAAAACTTTACAGCATGATATGTCCAAAAAGATTACAAAAACAGAATTCTAAAAATTGTTCTTGTAACCCACAAGAGGGCTAGGAAAAAAGAAACCAAAAAACAAAAGAAAGAGGAATAAGAAACAGAGAAAGCAAACAAGAAGTACCCTAACATATTTAACATATCAATAATTACATTAAATGTAAATGATATAAATACAATAAGTAAAAGATAAAAAAATGGCAGGATGTGTGTGTGTGTGTGTGTGTGTGTGTGTTTATCCATCTGCTTATTTTAAAACAAAACTTGNCTAAAATGGTATTCAAAAAGTAATGGCTGAAAATTTCTCAGATTCAGCAAAAGAACATATACCTACAGATTAAAGAAGCTGAGAAAATTTCAAATAAGATAAACTCAAAGAAATCCACACCACAGCACATCATAATTAAACTTCCAAATCCAGAAAACAATAACAACAAAAAATTAAAAACAGAGAGAACAACACATTATCTATTGAGGAACACCAATTTTAAGGGCAATAGATTTTTAAAAATCTGAAATCATAGAGGAGAAAGTGAGGCAACATTGTTTAAATATTGAAAGGGAAAAAAACATGTCAAATCAGAAGGGAAGGAGGTTGGGGATAATTGGGTGGGGGACACGGTGTACAAATGCAATTTGTGGAAACGGGTATACAGCCAGTATGAATCTGGCTCCACATCATGGGCACAAGGGGTGACAATCAGTTTTGTATCTCATGAATATTCATAGCCAATAAAAAAAGAATCCTATATCAAGTGAAATTATTCTTCAGGAATGAAAGGGAAATAAAGGCATTTTCAAACAAAATAAAACCATGAAAATATGTTGCTAGCAGGCCTAGGCAATAGGGACCTTTCCAAACAAAAGTAAAATGATAACAAGAGAAAATGTTGACCTTCAGAAAGGAAAGGTAACAGCACTATGAATAAACATTATAGGCTGAGTAAACACTATAGGCTGTCCTTCACCTCTTGAGTGTCTTTAATCAAATTTTATATTTGAAACAAAACTTATGACACGGTCTAACATTTTGATCAATATATATAGAGGAGATTCTTGAGAAAATTATATTCAAAAAGTGAGGAGAGCAAGTAAGAAAAACTTCAAAGTTTCAAAGTGATAAAATGTAAACACCAGCATGCTGTGATAAATGGTGTGTGTGTGTGTGTGTGTGTGTGTGTGTGTGTGTGTGTTACCAGAACAAAAGTAAAATGATAACAAGAGAAAATGTTGACCTTCAGAAAGGAAAGGTAACAGCACTATGAATAAACATTATAGGCTGAGTAAACACTATAGGCTGTCCTTCACCTCTTGAGTGTCTTTAATCAAATTTTATATTTGAAACAAAACTTATGACACGGTCTAACATTTTGATCAATATATATAGAGGAGATTCTTGAGAAAATTATATTCAAAAAGTGAGGAGAGCAAGTAAGAAAAACTTCAAAGTTTCAAAGTGATAAAATGTAAACACCAGCATGCTGTGATAAATGGTGTGTGTGTGTGTGTTACCATACATAAAGGACTTCAAGAAGTTTATGGAAAGATTCATATTGTGTTTCAATTATATTTTTCCCCAAACTTTTTGAAGTTCGCTCATGTACATAGGGTAATACCTAGAGAAATTACTTAGAAAACTTTACAGCATGATATGTCCAAAAAGATTACAAAAACAGAATTCTAAAAATTGTTCTTGTAACCCACAAGAGGGCTAGGAAAAAAGAAACCAAAAAACAAAAGAAAGAGGAATAAGAAACAGAGAAAGCAAACAAGAAGTACCCTAACATATTTAACATATCAATAATTACATTAAATGTAAATGATATAAATACAATAAGTAAAAGATAAAAAAATGGCAGGATGTGTGTGTGTGTGTGTGTGTGTGTGTGTTTATCCATCTGCTTATTTTAAAACAAAACTTGACCCAAAAGAATGTACAGGATTTCTATCTCATTTTAGTTCAGGGAAAATTTAATCAGCCAGGAAATCTTGAGCCTGCTGGGTCTCCACCCATCAGAATGACCAGGAGGCCAATGAGTCAAAGGCACAGCTGGCCCCAGCCCTCCTCTCTGCCTCCAACCCACCTCCCCAAGCCTTATCTTCTATAGTACTGGAGGGTGGGGATAGAAACAGAACCCACAAAACACTCAGTGACAATGCATGTGACCCAGACTGAACATTTCATGAGTTACAAACATGGAGGGAACTTGACTTTCTATTTTTGTTAATTCTTTTCCATTCCTGTGAACACTTTTTAAGGCTTAGCATATTTTTCCAGGCCCTAAATTTGTAGACTTGTGTTTATCACTCTACATTAAAAAAATAAATAAAATAAAAATAAAATAATTGTGTTTATGTAAAACAGCAATTGGTGACTGAAAACAAGAAACATCTAACACAGTTTTCATTGTAGTCTGATACAGTATTGTGACTCTATGTCATTTAAATCTACTAGCTAGTGAAAGAAGACTTTGCATGTCTTTGAAGTAAAACACCTTTCATCTATTGAGTTTAATTGAATGACTACCAGAATAGAAAGTGTCAAATGGGGAGATGGTATATCCTACTAAATGAAACACTAATGAAGATGAATGTGTGGTGTGCTATTGACTGCATTAAACAACTCACTTTCATCAAAAGGAAAGGGGATAAAACACAAGAAAAGGCTTTGTGCCTTTCCTCCCCTGAGAGCTATATAGTCAATTATCTTTGCAGATAATTATCCATATTATGCATATCCCCATCTCTGCTTCTTTGAATGTTTCTAAACAAGCTCTTATTACCAATAAATTCTCGTGGAGTAAATTGCTGAACAAGTTAAAGGAAACATGAATCTCCTCTGAGGGTGCCTGGGCTTCCTCTGTGCGCATTGAGGTTATTCTCCTCACACATTGTGATTTGGAGCCCCCAAGCACGGTGGGCTCTCCCCAACACCAGCAAAGAAGGGGAGCATTGTCTGCATTTACTTCTTAGAGGGAAAGAGCCTTTTACACTCTCTGTGCCACAGAAGCCTGGATGTTTCTGCCAGGTAATCATGGGCACCATTTGGGAAGCAGAAAATCACGTATAAAAGAGAAAGTGTTTCAAACTCCATAAATACAAAGATGCTTCACGATACAGTATTACTCATTGTTGTTCATTTCCAACTGTTAATAACTTTCAGACTTAGCTTCTTCCTTTCAAGTTCATGGAGCTAAAGTAGTACCAAAAAAACTCTTTGTCACTAGTAACTTAGGACACACAAATCCTGTTTTCAGTTATCAAAATTATTTATTTAAACTACTAAAACAATAGATGTTTGTAACAATGCACAGAATATACAAGTTAAATGAGAAATAAAAATCCCCTCTCACTATCATATCTTTCTGACTGCCCCAAATTTCAATCCTCTAGGATATTAAAAATGTTAATGGTTTTCAATATATATTCCCATTACATTTCATGGTATTTACATAACACACACACACACACACACACACACACAGAGAAGGCTTTGACAATGTTGTTATGATAAAATTCTATGAACATCAGATGAGGGAGACATTAATTTTATAGTGGGGTGTGTGTGTGCGTGTGTGTGTGCGTGTGTGTGTGTGTGCATGTGTGTGTGTGTGTGTGTGTTCAAATATTTGTCTGTGTGTCTATGGGAAAAAGTATAGAAATGAATGAAAAATGAGCGATTCCTGACGGATGACTGATGTTAGCCCAGCAAAGTTCTCCATCTAACATGAGACATGAGCTCCTGCTGTCAGTATAGCTATGGGTCTATGTACTGTAAACATCCCTATAAATAGCTTAATGCAGACAACATTCTCAAGGTCGCTAATGCCTATTCACTTTTTTTTTTGAGGGTCAAAAAAATTAAAGAAACTTTTGTTCCACATAATGGGCTCACTAAGTTTCATGAGTGTTTCTTTCTATTTATTAGAAATGAAGCACAAAAATCTATTTTATATTGTAACTCTATTCAACTATATTTCAGATCCTAATTTCAAGGCATTTGGAACCTCTTACATCTCAAGTGTTTCCCAAAGTATTTCTATAAAATCGAGTCCTATGAGATGTTAGTTGAGCGAAGGTGTCTCATATGGCATATACTATGGTTGTTTATTGAGTCTCATATGGCATATACTGATCTTGGGGGGCAGCAATACACAAAGTTTATTAGAGGTTTTGCAGTAAAGAAAAATGTTTGATGTCATTTTCAACACTATTTCTCAAAGTGTTTTTTCAGAAAACCCATACCTACCCACCTATGCACCCATCCACCTACGCATCTATTCCCTTCTCCTCTCTGAACCTCCATTTCCACTCCTGTGGCATGGGTATAATGTCTGCACCCATGTCACAGGATCGTGGTGATAGTTTGGCAAGTTCATAACTATACGGTGCTAGGAATTGTGTCTGCTATACTATAAGCACTCAGTATATGTGAGCAACTAAGCAGACACAGGTGGATTCTGAGTCATACTTCAAAACGTGATCTGGTTTAAAAATAGGCCAACGTCAATGGTAAAGTGTCTGAAGTGCCTGTCTGAGACTCCTGTAAATTTATCAATATCTTTTATATTTGCTTCCTCTAGAGTTAATTTCTGTTGTTCACACACACACAAAATGTGTGAGAATGGGTGTATTTATGAATGTGCGTGTGCATGTTATTGTATTTTAAATGTCTGAACTGAACTCAGGGAAATCAGGCTGCTTTCTTGTTTCTATTTGTTTTCTTGGTTCTTAGATCAAAACCTGTCAATCTAATCCATTGATGCTCCTATGTAGCACAGATCGTAACACGCCCTCACCCACACATGCAGCCCTTTCTGCATTCCAGTTTGTATCCTTCCAACTTTCTGAATAACCAGAACTCTCTATTTATTTCATTGCAGTTTTGAAAATCTCTTTCTAGTTGATGTCCCTGTCTATTTGCTTAGGCTACCCCACTTTCTTACTAGCCTGCTAGATCTTTAATTGGATGCAGAGACCATGCTCAATGATTAATTTTAAAAACATTTATTGACTGCCTGCTCTATCATGGCCTGTGCTGGGTGTTGTAGCCCCAAGTGGGCTAATACCCAAGTTTGTTATATCTTCTGCTCTCTCTCTCTCCCTCCAGCCCTCACAACAGAGCCTGAATGTGTGACAGCCGTATGCATTAGATGAGTACATGGATGGATGGAGGATGGATGATCTGGTATGAGTGAAGGAATGAAAGCAGGTACAACACATAAGAGACAGTTCTAGTCATCCAGATAGAATATGATACTTTTCTTTTTGAGATACTTCATAATTTCACGAAGCAATTATAACCGCATAGGACATTTATATCTTATAATTACAACCACAATTCTTCAGAGCCTGGGTTTTGGAGTTTATATCCTCTAAACCTCTCCATGGTTCTTGAGCTCACTAGCACACTGTTATCCTGGGAGCATCCTCAGGGGACTTCTTCTGGCAGGCCTGACATGCCTGGAGAAGTTTCTGTTTAGAGGTGATGACTGCTTGGCCTAGATCT
Source organism: Galeopterus variegatus (assembly GCF_000696425.1). Taxonomy (NCBI): domain Eukaryota; kingdom Metazoa; phylum Chordata; class Mammalia; order Dermoptera; family Cynocephalidae; genus Galeopterus; species Galeopterus variegatus. The sequence continues at coordinate 29,737 of NW_007739070.1, read as the reverse complement.
TCAGGTAAAAGGCTGGAGCATCAGGTGTTCCAGGTTCAGGGAGACTCCAACTAGTTCTGGTGAAGTTTGGCAGAGGATGGCCAAGGTGATCTTTAATAGAGACTGTAGTGGGCAGAGCATATGCAGAAATAGGCAGAGGAGACAACCTATGGGATGCAACTGGGGCATGTCAGGTGTGGACTCCTGAGAAGCTGAAGGTCAGGTTCTGTGGGTTAGGAGAGAAGCCAATCACATATGCTCACTGCAGGACTTAAACTTGGTGAAGGCAAATAAGAAAACGCCGCAGATGGAGGAAGGCCCAGTGAGGGGCATCCTGAGAGGTAGGGAGAGGAAAGCAATGTGAAAAGGAGTCATCCAAAAAAGCTGGGGTTTAAGGCTGAAATATAAGTGAGATCACACCAAATGTGAGGAGGTGATTCAGGGTGGAGCCACAGGGAACTCAAGCAGGTAAAGGTAAGAGAGAAGAGGCAGGAAAAGACTGTGAGAGAGGCAGGCCCGTGGTGGGGAGTTTAAGTTTTATTCTGAAGCCTGGGATTAATTCTGGAATTGGATCTTTAGTAGAGTTGGGCTTTTCATGCTCAACAGCTAGGAGCCCATCAGTTATACAGTCATGCATAACAGGATTCATGATCCTTAACATGGTTCAATAAATGCTTGTGATCAGTCAGTCCCCAAGCTCACCCCAGCCTTGCTGTATCACCAGGAACAGCCAACCATTTTATTTAATGGCCAGGTAGTAGCTTTGCAGACCCTACAGTCTCTGCCACAAGCACTCGAATCCACTGTAGCACAAAAGCAGCCACAGCCAATATGTATCAAGCCTAACATAAAAATTCATAAAAAAATGGATGTGGATTTATTTACAAATTCTTTATTTACAAAAAACAGGCATTACACTGATTTTTTCCTGAGAAACATGGTTTGTTGTCCCCTGAAAGAGTCTGCTGCTTATCTCAATATCAAAAGAAATATGCCACATTTCTGTTAAAAACAACAAAAAATAACAATATTTTAGTTTTTGCCAGTGAAGGTACCAGGGTCAATAATACACAGTGGTTGAGAACTCAGTCTCTGGTGTTCAAATTATTTGAATCTAGGCTTTAACCACTTCTTAATGGTATGACCTTGGGAGATTTTCTTGGCTTCCTTAAGCCTCAATTTTCTCATCTGTGAAATGGGGATAATTAATAGCTTTACTTGTTGGAGTGTTCTAATCATTTAAGAATAATGCATATAATATATAGTACATGATATATTTTGGGTCAATTCATGTTAGCTATTATTATCAGCAATATATTCACTTATCAGGGTCTTGGTTGGAAAGATACCACCTCAGGTGAAATAAATCTTCGGTACAACAAAACCTGCTTGACAATCTTGTTACCAGTAGCACTTTCCTAACTTCTTGTCACTGTTCATTTTCTTTATGATCACTTTTTCTTCAGCTGGCCTGGAACCTTGCTGTTCCCAATTAATAAGGCAATATCAGCAAATGATTAACTTATGAATCATTGTCACAGTTATTTAAGAATGTTTAGCCAAGGGGACATCTGGAATGGCAATAAATATGTTCTAAAATATCTTATACAATCTGACAGTTTAACTTCACAGAGCTAAAATTGTCTTATCATTGGGCCGGCCCGGTGGCGCACTGCTACAGTGTGCCACTTGTGAGCGCGGCGGCGCTCCCGCCGAGGGTTCGGATCCCACATACAGACCGGTTCCCACTCACTGGCTGAGC
>NW_007739070.1:12119-26996 GCF_000696425.1 Galeopterus variegatus | reverse complement strand
CACAATTAAATAATACTGACCCATTTATATAAAATGTCTAGAACAGGCAAATCCATAGAGACAGAAAACAGATTAGTGGTTTCCTGGAGCTCAAGTTTTAATAAAGATGTAATATAGGAGCCATTAATTACATATACTATATTATAATATTTATAATGTTATATATAAAATTATATTATATGCTATATAATATTAATAATTAATATTATAATATAAATTATAATAATATAAATTAATAATACAATATACGATATAATTACATATAACAGATACTTGTATACATGTGATTTCATATAGTAATTAAATCTGCAAATAATATCAAAATATAAAATGAAATTATCAAAAGGTTATTCTGTCTTGAAGTCACATAAAGAATGGTTTAACTGGAACTGGAATGTAAGAGATTATATAAAGGCCTTCTCCTTCAGAGAGGACAATTGTCATATGCACTTGGCACTGCTGGACAAGGTGGAATGATCAGGAAAGACATGTTAGAGGAGGATCCATCAGTCATAGTGGGCATGTGGGTGGATTTTCAGGCACATGGAACCAACCTTATGTGCAAAGTCATGAATTCATGGAGCCCCATGAAACAAGTGTCAAAACAATGGTGGCTGGTTCTAGAAGGTAAATGACCGGAGGTTGCATGTTCAGCCTCTGAAGGAAGGTGGTCTGCACTCTAATCTTGACTCTCCCTAATGGTATGAGGAGTTGGCCCTTCCAGATCATGAGAATCAATTGTTAAATTCTCAGGAAATTTGTGAGCCAGTCATTAAACCCAGCAGTTATTAAAAATTAAATGTTATAAACTTATAATATACAAATAATATTTAAAAGGTAATAAAAGTATGCTACACTATACTACTGCCTATGCTCTTGAGATTTATGACTATTGTAGCTATATGGTATGAACACTACAACTCTTCCCAACTCCATGTTCAGTGACATCAGATTAGTAGTTTGAAATCAACCATGGTGGTCGTATTTAAATAGTACTGAAGCTAAAAGAATTTTTAGTTTAGTCAATATAATTTGTATGAGGCTAAGAAGTAGTCCAACAGTAAATCAGATGGATGAACCTTGAAAATATTGTGCTAAGTGAAAGAAGCCAGACACAAGAGGCCATGTGTTGTATGACCAATTTATATAAAATGTCTAGAACAGGCAAATCCATAGAGACAGAAAACAGATTAGTGGTTTCCTGGAGCTCAAGGGAAGCGAGTGGGGAATATAGGAATGGATACTGAGTTTCATTTGAGATGATGAATTAAACGATCTGGAATTACATACATGTGATGGGTGCACAATTCTTTGCTGTACTAAAACCCACTAAATTATACCCTTTTAAATGATACATACTATGTGCATTATATCTCTATAGAGCTGTTATAAACAAACAAACCTTTCCTTTTGAGCTTTCTTAAATATCTTGTTTACCTAAAAGTGCAGTGAGCATTTGAGTAAAACTGTAGAGAAAATAAAGGGTACGAAAGAGCAATGCAAAGTAAAATGGTGATCTTCTCCTACAAAGAAGTATTAATAAGTTATTTCATGCAATTTATTTTTAATCACAATAAAGCTGATATGAATGTGTCTTTGAATTTTTAATAATAAGCTTCATCCAGCTGAAGGCCAAAATGCTACTGTAGAGAGCAATTTAGACAAATCAAACCCTATTTTTAATCACAATAAAGCTGATATGAATGTGTCTTTGAATTTTTAATAATAAGCTTCATGCAGCTGAAGGCCAAAATGCTACTGTAGAGAGCAATTTAGACAAATCAAACCCGAAAAAACAGATTTCACAGCAAATGAAACCAGTTATGGAGCCAGGTTCTGTCTTAGGTTTGCACACTCATTGTCTTTGGTTATATAATCCATTGGCCCTCAGGAGCCCCTTAACTTGACAACCAAGATACTACAGGAAAATAAAGATATCGTTTGGTTACCAACTGAAGTTGAAAGTTCCCAAACACTTTTTTGGAGATGATTAGAAAACAACAAGAACAACAACATCGTCAGTGGTCTCACATCTTATGCAGAGGTGGTTTCTAAACTTCAGTGCTTCCCAAATGCAGGAGACCTTGTGCAGCTCATGCCATAGTCTGGAAACACTGTTTACTCCTAGGCCTACAACTGAGTTCCACCTGCTCTCCTCAGGTGAGTCACCCTATCCCTATTCCCCCATCTTCTGGAATGTAAATACAGAATGTACGTCTCACTGTTACTCCCCTACTTCCCCCTCCAGGTGTTCCCATTGCTCTGTGATAAAGCTCTATTTATGCCTCGTGGCACACAGCACCCTTCACTGGCTTCCTTCTTTCTCCGTTTTTCCTCTTTTGATTATTTCGCTCCAGAGTTGCTGATGTGCTATCTGCTTTGCCTAGTTCACTTCCCATGCTATTCTCCCAGTGCCTTAGCTCAGCTCCACTCTACCTGCAAGGGCTCCTTGTCCTCTTCCTACAGGAGTCAGCCCAGCTTTCGCCTCCTCCATAAAAGTGTTCATAACCCCCATCCCAGGATGGAGTCACATTTCCATCACTGCATTTACCATATTAGCTTATCATTTTCTGTGTGTGATATGCACAACTATGTTACAATAAACAACATTTTTTTTCCCTGTGTGTGATAGTGCCTCCTCTAAGGACTGTGTGTTCCTAAGGGGACAAGCTTGTATCTGACTCCTCACTGTTCACCAGGGCTTCATACAGGTATTCGCTCCCCTGACAGGCTGATTGACTGGAGGACAGAGGGAATGACTTGGTGGCTTCTACCCGTCTCTGTTTCCAATCCTCAACATGGCATGGATCTAGTCTTACCCTCTGAAAATACTAGCCTGGAGAAGAAACTGAAGCCTCATCTGATCAACAGCATCATTTTATGGAGAAGAAACCAAGATACCAGAACAACAGCTGACTTATACAAGATGACATAGTGGCAGATTAGGATGATAAAACCAAGCCTATAAACCCTGAGTCCTTAGAACATCCTATTTTGAATTAGAACATACTCTTCTGAATTAAAACACACTGTTCTGAATTAAAACATACTGTTCTGAATTAGAATATATTATTCTGAATTAGGACACCCTATTCTGAATTAGAACATACTATTCTGAATTAGAACATACTATTCCGAATTAGAACATACTGTTCTGAATTAGAATATCCTATTATGAATTACAACATCCTGTTCTGAATTAGAACATCCTGTTCTGAATTAGGACATCCTGTTCTGAATTAGGACATCCTATTCTGGATCAGAACATACTATTCTGAATTCAGGTCACAGGTGCAGAGCCCTTAATCTCAGAGAAGGTGGGTCCTTCTCTAGCCACAGAAGATAAATCTTGATTGGTAAGATAACTGACTTTCTCAGCCTCTCTTATAGGCAGAGGTGTCCATGTGTCATAATTTTGCACAAATAGAAGGAGATGCCTGGTGGGAAGGGGGCACTTATGATTTTCTTTACATACTGTAAAGAAGATGACTTTTGGAGAAAAAGTTCCTTTGCCATCTGAATCTATTCAACTCTCAAAGCTTTCTGTCTTGCACATATTAGTGATGCCTGGAGCAGCAGCAGCTGTCTTATGACCAAGAGTCAGCAATCACAACAGCAAAAAACTAACACATTTGGAAAGGCAGAGCAGAAGTATGCAAAAAAAATGATTCCCTGAGCTGAGATGCTCAACTAATCACCTGAGGGCTGATATAGAGATTGCATAACTAAATAATACATATACATATGTGTTAAACAACTATTAGTTGTATTTTAGTGTTACTTAAGATTAAAAAAAAAATGGAGCTGGTAAACCTCCCAAGTAAAAGAAAGCACTAAATCAAGAAAACCCAGTTTTGGAAACTGCTATGGTAGGAGTATTTGTGTCCTCCCCCCACCCCAAATTCATGTGTTGAAGTCCTAACCCCCAGTGTGATGGTATTAGGGGGTAGGGCATTTGGGAAGTAATTAGATCATAAGAGTGGAGCTCACATGAATGTGAGTAGTGCTCTTATAAAATAGACCCCAAAGAGCTCTCTTGCTCTCTTTCTTCCGTGTGAGAATATGAGGAGAAGCCAGCAGTGTACAACAGGAAGAGGGTTCTCACCAGAAACCAACCATGGTAGCACACCTTCACAAACCTCCAGCCTCTTGGACTATGAGGAATACGTTTCTCTTGTTTACAGTGTCCTAAACAGACTCAAATGGAAGTATCTTAGGAATAATCTGTTTTGATGTCTCAAAAGACCTGTTATATGATCAATCCAATAATAACTAGGATAATCATAGCGGTGGCAGCTGGACGTATGAACCCAGTTTCTCCCATGAGCAGTTTTCTCTTCATGCTTGGGAGTCACTGTTTAGAGCTAGATGAGACATGTGGGCTCGTCAGCACCAGAAACTTCAATGGAGATATTTGTGGATCAGGGAAAGAATGTAGAGAAATGTATTAGTCCATTTTCTGTTGCTTATAATGGAATACCTGAAACTGGGTTATTTATAAATAACAAAAAAATCATTTCTTACATTTTTGGAGGCTGGGAAATCCATGGTCCAAGGGTTGCATCTGGTAAGGGCTTTCTTCTGGGTGGCACCACAGGGTGTCACATGGCAAGGAATGGCATGGGAAAGAGAGAGTTAACCTGCTCAGTTGTTCTCCTTATAAAGCCAGAGGAACCACACCCATTACTCCATGAATGGATCAATTCATTCATGAGGGCAGAGTCCTCACAGTCTAATTATCTCTTAAAGGCCCCACCTTCAATTAGTATGATTGGATTTCTCACCATCTTAACACTGTTACATGGAGGTCAAACTTTGATGAGTTTTGAGAGGACATTCAATCCACGTGGAGGAGCAACACTCAGCAGCCAAAATTCCACAAATCTGAATCCATCTCAGCTTGTGAAACAGTAGGCCAAGTGTAAAGGCTCCTCTATGTAATCACAGCAACAGACAACCTCACCACTCCCTGGGGCCACGTGCATCTGACCATGGAGCAGGAAGCACCTTCCCTAGTTCTTAGATGTGTTTCACTGTCGTATTTGCAGATGGGCTGTCATAAAGGGCATATCCTCCACCCTACCTGAACAGTTTCTGTGGGTCTGCTCTGACTGGGTGCATTTAGCTTCCAGACAATTTGTATAACACAAAGAAAACCTGTAAATTTTATAATCAGAAGAAATTCAGCATTTCTAATTGTGACAACAAGCTTTTCCATTCTCATGCATTTTTCTTACCTGATTCTCTGCTTATTATAATATCCATTGCTAAGCATGAAGAAAGTTTTACAAACAAATGAACAAATTTTAGAAGACAGCTAATAAAAACAAATAGGAAAGGAAGGTGATGAATAACAGCCATGACCTCTACAATAAGATATTAATGCTTATTAGGCATATGTTTCTTGTGCTGTTGTACAGGGGAGGTGATAACGCTTCTATTTATGTATCAAGAGAGAGCAGCTTCCCTTCTCACCCCATACTCAGATAAGCACGAGTTTGTTAAAGAAAATATGTCAACTGAGCGAAAGTGTACCTATTATGTTTCCTATTGCATTCAGTAAAAATAAGAAAAATAAAGTATGTCATGATCTTCAAAACTGATGACACCCTAATACTTATAATAGCTCTAAAAATATTAATGTGAAATATTATATATATGGAGTATTTGCTACAAATCACGTAACGTAGTGGTGGCTTTAACAAAATAGTTTAGGGCTCCTGGTCAAGTTGACAAAGTAAGTATGTACAAATAAACATACTAATTACAGCACAATGGTAAAATGCACAGCCATGCAAAGCAAGAGAAAATATATTCATGGCTAAGACATGGAGTGGAAATCAAGCACTGTGAATAAGAGCTGTGGTCACTTGCTCTTGGGGTGTCAGTGTGGAGTGGACATCAACTCCCAGAGGAGAGCAGGGTCTGCCAGGGTTTGTGGAGGCTTGAGCCTCAGGCATTCCTTAGATGAAGCTGGGGCCTGACTCTGCTCTCTCACCTGTGAAAAAGTTGGTGGTCAGCCTAGGGTTGCAGCCTTCCATTGCACAGGGAGTACTTAAGGTCTCTGAGTAACCACAGACTGAGAATGAGCTGCCCTTGGCTCTGGCACTGGAGGTGACTTGTCTGAGCTGAGGAAGAGCACCCAGGCACCAAGTAAATATGTCAATGAGCCATCAACTCTGGGAGCTGGGAAATAGAACCTTATACCTGCCCATCAGGGAGAGAAAAGCCCTGGGGGAAAGGTAGAAAATGTTCATGCAAGATGAAGAGTTGAGCAATCCACAGGGCACACAAGGAAATCCAATGCCTGAAAAATAAGCCTGGAAATCTTGCAAGTAAGAGAGTTCTCTGTGAGACAAATTGGAAATTAAAAACATAGAGCAATCTGCTAGGAATTTAAAAATGGGTCATGTTGAAAATCCTCACAGAGGTAAAAGGATAGCATCTGTAAAAATAATTAGGATGGTGTAAAACATAACCTGGAAGTTGTATTTTACGTAGAGATCTAGATAGATGATTGATAGAATAGATGATGGATCAGCAGATAGACTGTTAGATAACCAGTTAGATTGGATAACTGTTAAAGAGTCACAATAGAAAAGGAGATTAATACATAGTAAAATAGAAGAGAAGTCATTCAGAACACAGAAAAGGATACATTGTGTTAGAAAGGGATACAATGTCAAAGAGCATTAAGAAACTGGAGACAGATTAAGAAGCTCCCCCATGCAGTCAACATGGGCCTCAGATGTAGGGAATGGAGAAAATGTAGCAGAAGCAACCTGGAGGAATAATGTCACAGACTTAAAGAAACACGAGAATAAATGAGGGAGAGCCAGGGATGGACCAGCAGGTGCACAACTTTATAACTTTTTCCAGAGACGATGGAGCCATGACCTGATGCTTAGTGTCCACCAACTGCAGCTAGGCATTGCATGAAGAACATTGCCCCTTTCAACCTTTCTCACATACTATGAGGTAAAGTGCTATTTCTATCCCCATTTCTCAAGGGAGAAACTTAAGTCAAACAGTTGAGAAACTCTCAAACCCAGATCCAACCCAATCTGTTGGACTGAAATAAGCATAGCTGAGAAGACTAAAAGCAAGGCAATATGCCGTGGCCTTCACGGACCACCATGCCAGGTCTCTGCCCACCTGTGTGACTCAGCTGGTCCTCACCTCCTCTGGGCTCAATGTGTTTCAGTCTCAACCGCCCTTCCTATGTTCCTCACATAGGTAAGCTTGTTCCTACCTTATCCTCACACAAAAGAGTCAGGACAGAAAAACCTGGAGTCCAGGCTCAGGTCTGCATTAGATGGCCAACTCAGGTAAAGAAATACACTTTACTAAAGCTCAGCTCTCATCCAAGTGGTTGAGATAGAGCTGACCCTTCCCCTAGCCCCAGAGAGTGTTCTGGTACCCATGAGGAGTGAGTCAGAAGTCTGTACAGCCCTCCAAGTAGAGTTTGCTTCAGGAATAGTAATGCAATTCACCTCAAGTGTGTAAGAAGCATAATATGGCTTTGGCTTTGTGTATTCAGCAAAAGTAATTTTCTTTTTTCATTGGATTCCTGGAGTGCCTAGTGGCCACCTTGCAATCATATGATTAGGACCTATGTAAGAATGAGGCTAAAACTACAGAACACAACGATGATACACAGGGAGACTTTATAAAAATATCTGAATTCCTGGATTTAGCCATTCCTAAATCCTCAGTTTTCCTAATACAAAAGACAATCAATTTTCTTTCCTGCATAAGCCAGTTTAATGTGTATTTCTGTTACAATGAAAATACCCTGGGCATACACATTGCCATTATTACACCCAAGGTTCTTTTTGAGACTCAACTATAACAAGGGATAGGAAAACACTTAGTAAATCATAAAATGACATTGAAGTAATAGTTCTAGTCATTGTAAACACAAATATAGCAGATTTTGGTACAACCTCCAAATAAAGAGTTGTTTAGTTGATACTCTCTAGCACAGAAATAACTGCTTCTTTCAGTATAAATAAACCTGATAAAACTTTATATTGTTTTTACTCAAATGAGTCAAGATGAAAAAATGAAAGATATTACAACTCTTGATTTAAATTTCCACAAGGAGATTTATTTCTCATAACCTTACATGTTCAGGGATTTATTTTCTTTCAATGCCAAATCCCTTTCTCTACATGACTATAGGACTTTAGACATCATTGGCAAAGGACCCTAAGGAATCCCTAAAGAAATTCTGTTATGTCAGCTTTAAAAAACAGGCTTTTGAGCTTTACTCTAGGGATCTTGATTTACTGCCATCTAAGAAAAATACATGTGTTTCAAGCTATCACTGCTTTATAGATACCCTAATTAATCCTTCTATTTCCTTTCAGTCTATTGCATATTGTATATTAATTAACACCTATGATAGTCATTGTTCTGAAAACAAAGATCCCCACAGGAAAACCAAAATGCATTGCTGTCTTTCAAACACATCTCACAGTGTGTATTCTTCATATGCCTTCCTAATCATTTACATGTAACATAAACAGGGTACATATTGATGACTCATCTAATCATGTCGGGGTGAAAGACAGACTCTCTCAGAAAACAGGTTTAATTAATTTATTTTTTTTTTCGTTAAATTTTTATTTTGTCAATATACACTGTATATGATTATTATGGCCCATCACCGACACCTCCCTCCCTCCTCCCTCTCTCCCCTCCCCCCCAAGAATGTCCTTTCCGTTTGCTTGTTGTAACAACTTCATAGAAGTATAGTTGTTATATATTCTTCCTCACCACCACCCCCCGGTTTTTTTTGTGTGTGTGTGTATGTGGGCATTAATTTGTTTGTTTTTGCTATTCTTTGACTATCAGTGAGGTTGAACATGCCTTGACCACATCGATTGACTCTTCCCTAGTCATTACTCAGGTCAGAGGTCACCTGCGCCGGTTTTTTTTGTGTGTGTGTGTGTGTGTGTGTGTATGTGAGTGAATTGATTTGTTTTTTGTTTTTATTTTTTTTTAGCTCCCACCAATAAGTGAGAACATGTGGTATTTCTTTTTCTCTGCCTGACTCGTTTCACTCAGTATTATTCTTTCAAGGTCCATCCATGTTGTTGCAAATGGCAGTATTTCATTTGTTTTTATAGCTGAGTAGTATTCCATTGTGTAGATATACCACATTTTCTGTATCCACTCATCCGATGATGGACATTTGGGTTGATTCCAGCTCTTGGCTATTGTGAAGAGTGCTGCAATGAACATTGGGAAACAGGTATACCTTCGACTTGATGATTTCCATTCCTTTGGGTATATTCCCAGTAGTGGGATAGCTGGATCGTATGGTAGATCTATCTTCAGCTGTTTGAGGAACCTCCAAACCATTTTCCAACAGGTTTAATTTAAATGTTTCAACATATCTCAGGTTTCCATTGTTTTACAAACAGTTATACCAGTATTAGCTGACATTAGCAGTCATATAAGTTTTCTAGGGCTGTCATAACACATAGCCACAAAATCAGTCACTTCAAACAACAAAAATGTACTCTCTCTCTCTGTTCTGGAGACCTGGAACTTAAAATCAAGGTAACCAGAGGTTGAATCCTACAAGCCACATGTACAAGGAGACTTAAAAACTTCTTGGAAAAATGGAAATAAGAGGCTAAAGAAAAGTATAAATAATTTCTTAACATAAGCTCCACCAAGTTAAAGACACTTTTGTAAGCAATGATACTAGCTATTTAGTCCACCCCTAAAGAACCGTAGGTTTTGTGAATTCAATCAAGTCAAAGCAATCATTTTCACATTATTAACTGAAGAAAAACAGGTACACTTTGAAGATTTTTTACTATTAAGACCCAAAAAGAAGTCAGAAGGAAACAAATCAGGACTGTAAGGTGGATTCTTAATGATTTCACATCAAAACTCTCCCCCAAATAACCATTGTTTGGTGAGAAAAATAAGCAGGAACATTGTCGTGGTGGTGAAGGACTCTCTGGTGGAGCTTTCCCAGCTGTTTCTCTGCTATAGCTTTGGCTAATTTTCTCAAAACGCTCTCATAATAAGCAGATGTTATCATTCTTTGGTCCTTCATAAGTCAACAAGCAAAATGACTTGAACATCTTCCCAAAAAACTTTTGCCATGACCTTAGCTCTTGACAAATTTACTTTGGTTTTGACTGGACCACTTCCACCTCTTGATAGCTATGGCTTCAACTGTGCTTTATCTTCAGGATCATACTGGTAAAGCCATATTTAGTTTTGTTACAATTCTTTGAGGAAATCCTTCAGAATCTCGATCCTACTTCTTTAAAATTTCCATTGAAAGCTCTGGTTATGTCTGCAGCTGATCTGGGGTACAAGAGTTTGGGAATCCATCAAGCAGAAAATTTGCTCAACTGTAGTTTCTGTTTCAGAATTGTGTAAGCTGAACCAACTGAGATGTCTGTGGTGTTGGCTATTGTTTCTGCTGTTAATCACAGATCCTCATCAATTAAGGCACAAACAAGATTTTTTTTTACCTTGCAAATTGATGTGGATGGTCTGTTGCTGCAAGCTTCATCTTCAACATAGCCTCATCCCTTCCTAAAATGAGTTATCCATTTGGAAACTGCTGCTTTCTTTGGGGAATTATCTCCCCAAACTTATTATCCCAATAAACTTTTCATAAAGCATGAATGATTTCACCACTCATCCATCTAAGCTTCACAACAGTTTGATGTTTGTTCTTGCTTCAATTTTAGCAGAATTCATGTTGCTCTGACAGGGGCTCTTTTCAAACTAATGCCTTATCCTTCTTAATGCCTCAAATTACATTCTATTCAGACATGTTATAACAAGTAAGTACAAGTTTATTTGGTGCAAAAGCAAAATTATCCATGCATATTTTTTTCATAATACCCATTTTCCATGAACATTTTGAAGACCCCTCATAGTTGATGCTTAGCTTTTTCTCTCTAGATCAGAAAGCCTTCTTTGGTTACTTGATTTTTCTGCTCATCTGTGTGAAACCATAGTCAGTGTGCAGATCAAGAATAATTTAAATCCTAGAACACTAAGAATTCACATGTGCCCTTCTAGTGTTCAGGCTCCTGAGTAAGACAAAGGTTTTCATTTTGTGGTCCAGCACAGGAGACATGAACTTGGAGGAGAGGTGAACAGATTTCCAGAGTCAAAAGTCCTACATTCAACTCTGTTACCTTTGCTTATTGAAGTATCTTAGTCAACACTGTGCTGAGTGGGGTTGTTAGGCAGGAGCTGGAAGCACATTAGATCTGCACCTGTGGCAACTGATTTTAGAGTTCATTCGAGATTGAGAAGAAAAGAACTAGAACTATCTGGTTTATCTAAGCAGCTGCAAAATTATGCCTTCGTAAAATGGCACTAAATTTTCAGAGACCAAATATTCCCACAATTATATAAAATAGTTTGTGTTATGTTAACTAAAGTTAGTAAAATAGTCTCATGCAGAATGTATATGATTAATAAAATATGAGCATTGTTGTCCATACATTCCCGGCCTTCCAAATCCTAATAATTCATATTTCTTTTATCGAAACTAAGTTTTCTTATTCTACTTTTTAAATTGTAGTCATGATTTAGTCCCTGTTTGTTAGTACTTCCAGAATAGTAAAATGAAGAAATCCTCTTTTCAAAACAACAAGTTTAAAGACCAACAAGCCTAGAAAAACAACCATTTCAGAACTCTGAAAATCCATACCCAGTTGTTGAATGACAATGCTGACCGTATCTCTTCAGTTTTGTTTTGCACAACTGTTTATTAAAATGAATTATGCACTGGAGTCACCCAAAGCATTGAATATCCAATGGGGGAAAAATGCCACCTGATCATCACATACTTATGAAAAATTTATTTCCATTTAACCAATCATTGCTCCTGAAAAATATCACTGTTTCCTCTGTGATTTGGAATGTGGTTGTGGATGATGTGGATATGAAAACAACCTCAGAAAAGAAGACACACATGCTATTTTTCTAACAGCTTCTGTAAACTCTGATTTGTACAGAAAATGTAATGAAAGCAGATTCAGTGCATTGAAGACACTCTTTGGAGAGATTTGGGTTCCTTCCTTCCTTCCTTCCTTCCTTCCTCCCTCACTCCCTCCCTCTCTCTCTCTCTCTCTCTCTCTCTCTCTCTCTCTCTCTCTCTCTCTCTCTCTCTCTCTCTCTCTCTCTTTCTTCACTGCAGTCACTAGTCCAGATGCAATGTTCTTCGACACCCAGTAGCACCAGCTGCCCCCTGAGTAAACTCATTGGGAAAAAGAATCTCTCTCTCTCTCTCTCTCTCTCTTTCTTCACTGCAGTCACTAGTCCAGATGCAATGTTCTTTGACACCCAGTAGCACCAGCTGCCCCCTGAGTAAACTCATTGGGAAAAAGAACGCAGTGTGGGAAGCTCCCTGGGTAGAGGGTCGTGCAAGTTGTACAAAGATTTATTTATTTATAATAAATAAAAGCCCTTGTTGAGGTAGATGGTTTATCTGTGGCATAATACTGTGTACTCTGAGTGCACTTAAATGTAGTAAGGGAACCATAATATGCTAGTTAATTTCCATCAAGTTAAAGAATCATGTGCAATTAATTCCCTCCGAAGACTCTCTCTGGCTTTGTACTTCCCAGTGTGATGCTTTGTGCAGAGGCTCACTAGGGAATATTCTTACTGTATTTCCCCAGAGAACATGTTTAGGAGTTTTCCCCCTCTTGTTACTAGAAATCTGTTCCTTCCAGCCCCTTGTGAACAATCAATACATAATGAGCACTTATAAATGAAGGACTGAGTTTTCCACTTGATGTAAAGACAGAAATAGGAAAAACACGCATTTTTTATTGCCTTTTATTGACTTTATGGATATGTCTGAGTCACCAGCTAAATATACAGAGTCCGTGTGGAGAAAGCCAAGACAGTGAGTAGTCTGCTTTGCGGCTAACAAATAAAGATGAAATCAGTGAGGCCACAGGCCGCAAGTTCATTATCACAAAGTTGATGGTTTAAACAACCTTCTATCACAGACATGGTTTCCACCATAAGGGAAAATTCAATTAACAATATGTTTCCTTATTGAGCTGAGCCATCCAGCTGGTGGCTTCAGACAAAATTTCTAGCCAAGCCTAGAGGCCACAGTCATTTACGTGCTGGAGACAGCCTAAGATGAGGACAGGAGAAGAGGTGGAATTGGGGTACAGATGAGAAGGAGGTCACAAGACTTTCAAGACTCACCTTTTTTGTATTGTAAATTGAAAATGTCTGGCCATGAAAATAAATACAGCAGAAATAAATTAATGTTATAAGATTATAGCTAGATATTCATCCCGGAACATGAATGGGCTCAACCTTTGTTAAAAAGGGAGTTTTAAAAGTGTTTAAAATATACCTTCACCAAATAGATCATCTGCTCCATGCAACCAGACAGACCAAAAGAGGAATAATTTCTCACCATGTGATTTAACGTTGGGGCTGGCACCACCTAAAATTGCCTCTCATTCCAGCAGAGGCACCTGTCTTCCACCCAGTGGATACCAATGAGGCCTAACAGCTTAATTCCACCATCAGGGGAAGGAATTTGTCTAAGATTTATAGATGATGAGGAGATATGACACTAATCTACAAGGTGATAATCATTCTGCTGTATGTCATCATCATCTTTAAAAACACCAAGACCTTCAGGGATTCTTAAATTTTCATACCTAGAATATTACTTAAAGCATGAACAACACATATATTTGAGTGCCAGCTAATTACCCACAGTAATGGGTAAGTGTTGGTTTATAAAATAGGTACGAGACCTGCTATTTTGGTTTTTAAAACTTTATATCTGGGTAAAAAGAAAACAATAGCAACAACAACAAAAATCTAATTTCAAGCCAAAGCAAACTCACACAGTTCTCACAGTAAAAGTCCATTTACTGCTGAGAACAGTTCTTGCTTGCATTAATTCACAGTTCTCATTCACCAAAAAGGCAACTGCTCCTCGATATGACTCAATCCCTCCACGGTAAAACTGCATCGTTTTTATTTTTTGAGTATGCTATTATTTAATCTGACTGGCAGAGGATGGTAGTAACTTGAATTAAAAAAAAATAAATAAAAACACACTTAACTGCCTCCTTTCTGTTTATAAAAAAATCAACTTATCTTTAAGCTTTAAGTTCAGTTTGATTTTCACTTTGTTACACTGCTAAACACATTTCAGAACTGATTTAGGGATGTAAGACAGCAGCACATGAAATGGTCAACTGTAGCCAGACTGTGATCATTTAGCCCAGATTCCCCAGATTCCACTTGCCCCTGTAACTCTCATTAGCTTAATAAGAACAAGGCCCACACTACAGCCAGAGAGCCCACTTCCAGTGAGGGGGAGGTAGGTGGAAGAGCTACAATTACATTTCCCTTACCATTAGATTTCACTCTTGAATTCCTAAGTCAAAGCTGAGGTTTAAATTCATCAGAGCTGAGTCATTAGTGGAGGGTGGAAAAACACCATCCTCTGAGACATCAGTTCTAAATGTGCCAGGAGGCTTTGTGCTCTGCACCTTGTGGTCAATTATGCAAGTTCATTCTTCCCAACTCTGCGCTGAGGGATGAATTACACGTCCTGATTAACAAAAGTAGATCCCTATGACCTTAAGTTAGGTGGATTTCCAAACATACTCAGAAGCAAATCCTCTCAATCCCCGATATACACAAAGAAAACAGGCAACTCATCCGGAAAAATTCAGTATAGTGCAATTCCTAAACCAAACTTCAAATCTAGAGGTTTAAACAAGTAGCTGTTGGGCGTATTAGCTCCCCAAGATTTGTTCCGCAATCCCTTTGTGTTGCTCTTTTCAATGTTAAAAAAAAAAAAAAAAAAAAAAAAAAAAAAAAAAAAAAAAA
>NW_007739070.1:7748-12109 GCF_000696425.1 Galeopterus variegatus | reverse complement strand
AAAAAAAAAAAAAAAAAAAAGTTAATTGCCAATTTAAAACAGGGGCCATGGGGCGGGAATTTCATATCAAATTCTAGGTTTCTGCCTTCTCTTGAAAAACAAAAAGAATGATATTTGTTCAACATGGAATTATATTTCTACCAGAAAACTGCTAAGAAAAAAATAAATAAAGATTTTCTATTATTTGTGGGCAGTGTTTGGTCTGTTCATATTCCCTGTCTCCAGGATTCCCTTAAATCTGGTCACCTTGACTTTCTTACCTGGCTTTGGCCATTAAAAAACCACATTGGAAAAAATAAATAAATAAAAGAACCTGCATATGTATGTTTTTCATACCCACCTTTTTCAGGTGAGTTCTTTGATTTATTTAGTTTGAGATGCCCACAGCTGTCTTTGTTAAATACTCTTAAAAGTTAAGTGCAAAATATCTGGAATCAGGCTGCCCATTTTTTAAATTCTGACCTTGATTCTTACCAGTTGCATGGCCCTGGACAAGTACCAGAACTGTGAGGCCCTTATTTCTTCAACTGTCAAATGTGGATAATCATAGTAGCTACTTCCAGATAAATGATAATGCAAAATGAAACCTGGGAAAACAGTTCCAATTAGAAAAGAGTCTCAGGGAAGGTCTCTCTCTAAGGAGGGAAACCTGAATGATGAGCAAAAGTCAGCCATAGAAAAGCCTCTACACAAATGAAACAAGTGCAAAGGCCCTGGGGTTGCAATGAGGTTGGAATGTTCACTGATCAGACAGGTCTACATGGAAGATGCCAGGCATGAATTATCTCATATAACTATTTCAACAGCTGGATGAGATAGATGTACTATTATCCCTATTTTTATGGATGAAGAAGCTAAGGTACAGGCAGCTTGATAATTTCCCCATTAGTGAGGGAAAAAGGAATTCAACTTAGATAGTGAGTCTTCCTTCCAAAACATGGGTGCTCAATTCCTCAGTTGTACAGGTCAGATTCACATTCAGCTTCCAGCTGTTCTTGGGCAAGCTTGACATTCCCACCTGACTGGCTCATGGTCAGCCAAGCCCTCCTTTCTCTACCTCAGTCTGTCAATTCACCAGTTCCTATCTCTATTATAATAACTTTAGGTACAAAAGGACCTGCTACAATGGTAGGCACAGAACTCAATAAAAGATATATCTCACATTTATGCAAGAAATTCCCAAAGCAGTGAACAGGAACTACTTCTGTTTTTGTTCAATGTTCATTGCATTTCTCCTCCAATTCCATGCATAAGTACTACAGTTAGCTGTTAAGAAGAATAAATGTGCCATATCTATAAAAACTTTATCCCTAAACCATGGGAAGGGTCAGATGTAAAAATAGCTGTTAAATTTTTTAGCGTTCCTCCTACATGGTAAAGGAGTTTGTATAATCCACTCTGGTTGTGTATAAATAACCCCTGTCCCTGCTTAGTCATGCGTTGTCTGGAGAAGAGAACATTGGATACTACCCACTAATCGCCTATTAGCAAGCACATATTGGTTGTGATATAAGGAGCATTTTTAGTGAATTAATTGAAAGGATTGCTGAATGAGCTGGAGGATCTTAACTAACGACTTTGAAAAACCACTCTAAACAATTAATGGTGACTAATGAAACTAAATAGCATAATAAATACCACTGCTGACATTTTGATAGGATAAGTCACCAGGCAGAGGTGATCCTCATTGCAGAAAGTGGAAGCAGCACACAAAGAAGAGATGTTTAAAGTCAAGACAGTGTAACAAAATAGTCTACTTCTGATTCTCCCTTATTCTTAAAGTGCAGGCTTTCAGGGACCTGATAAAAAGTGTGGGGTACACGTCCAAAACCCCAATCAGGCCAGTTCCTAAACTCCAATCCTTGGCCCCTCCTCTTGCATGATTGACAGAGGTATCCTCAGCCTCACATCATCTCATCCACATTTTCTGGAATTGACTACAAGGGAAGAGAAGCCTGAAAAGCTGTATACCTCCTGGGGTCTGTGTAATCACCTGGATTCAGGCTTGGATTTCTTTATTAATATCTTAGATTTCTTTTGCATTAAAAGAGTTTTTGTTTATTTTTGCCCATCTTATTTCTAGTTGTCTTCAGCAGGAGTGTTGGCCTTTCCAGAATTATAAGTACATAGTATATGTTATTCATGGCTCTTTTATTAACATTTCTTGATTTCCTCAAAAGGTAACAATTATCCATATGCTTATTAGCCATTTCATCTATTTTCTGATAATTGTATTTTTGAACATGCCACCAAGTTGAAATTAATATATCCAAAAGTGTATTTTAACTATCTCTGTACTTATCTCTGGATTAGTACAAATACATTTAAAATATTTTGATTATGGCAGTAAGTGATGATTGTGAAATATAAATTGAAGTTCCTTTTAGAAATAGAAATGATAGGTGTAATAAAAATACCAGCTGGTCCTCTGTCTTAAACTTTTTCCCCCACATCCCTACAGACAATGCCTATTCCAAAGTGGACTGGCCAGTCTATAAAATAATAGATATTTCTTGGTCATTGCTATTATTGGATTATTGGAGTACTGACATAAAGAAGGTAATTAAAATCCATAGCTCAAAAAGTCACTGAAGTTTTTTTGTTTTTGTTTTTGTTTTGTTTTGTTTTGCTATCAATTATTGAAAGAGTTGCTAACAATCTCCAGTGTTGCATGTTTTGAGTTTTTCTCTTTCTTAAATGTTGGCATCTTAAAACTCAGGAAAAAGGAGTAGAAACAAACAAAACAAAACAAAACAAAACAGTGCAGATCAGAGAACAGACTTTTAGAATCTAATTTTAAAAGTGTAACATTACATTATTCTGAATAAACAGCCTAAGCAGTGTTTATATATCAACAGCCTATATTGGCTCAGTTTTACTAAGTGTTATCACCTGCTTTCCTGATTGTGATAATTATCCTGGGTAATACCTTCCTCTATTTAGAGATGAAAAATCTGAGTTTAAATTCTACTGTGTCGTAGAGGGGGATGAAGTCCTCCTCATTCATCCTGCAGAAGCTGCCGGTTCCACTGAACTCTGAGCTGTCCTAGGGTGGTGCACACGGCCCTGTTCCTCTGCTCCCTTCAGTTTCTACGGTGATGCCTGCTGGCCACGAACTATTACTGCCGTTGTTCAATGTGGTGTCTTAGGAGAAGAAGACCCTGTTTCTAGGCAAAGCTAAAACAGACTCTAACTTTCTTCTCCCTGCAAGTGCCTTAACTTGGAGTCTTATTACCTTTATCTGTACTATGTCTGGGGCAGCTCCCTCAGGTGGCCAGCTCTGTGATGGAACTGCCCCAAGGTTAGGTGGCCATTAAATGGTTTCTACAGCCAAGAAGCAAAGCAAGTTTTGTTGGACTAATTTTATCTTAGTCCTTCAAGGTCCTTCATTATTATGCATAAGGTGACTTCAACATTCAAATAGAAATAAAATTGGTTAGCATCTTTCCTAGGCAACTAGGAATATATATTTTTTTAAAATGTAGAGCACTGTTGGCTTTTACCTGCCATATGCCACAAGTGGTTATTCATGCTTGTTTTTTTTTTTTTCTCGTCTAGATATTTCAGAAGATGTTTAAGAGGACACTGACCAATGGCATTGCTCCCCCCGCCTCCACTGAGGCTTTACTATTGAATGCATTATTCTTTCACACTGTCTCAGGAGCTGCACAGTGATAATAACTCTGACAGTTAGTTTTGGTCATAACAGCCAAAGGCAGTGTAGTGAAATCAAAGGACACCCAGAAATTGAGACCTCTAATTGGGTCATGGAGATTCAGGATGGTTCTCCAGGTGGCCTTGGACCAATACATTTTTTCTCCTTCTCCCTTCTTCGTTGTGGCTCAGAAAAATAACTGTAGAATGTTCTGGGAATGCAACATCCTGAGATAGGGAGGCACTGGCCAGAGCAGCCTGGGCACTGTACCGGTCCCCTCCTGGGAACACGACGTCCTTAAGTACTTTAGCCCAGTGTTCCTATGTGCCCCCTAGGATAAAACCCAGTGTGGGCTGCTTTCAGGATCCCTCAGGTGTGATGTAGGAGGGCACACACAAATAAGACTTTATCCATGCTAGGCAGCTTTCCTGAGCCTTGGGTGTCTGACTTGCCCTGAATCCTGGGTTTCTACTGTCCCTTTGCTGCCTGTGTGTAAGTAAGTAGTAAATCCACTTCGTGTAGTTTGGGGGGGGGGGGGGGGCAGTGTTCTGCCTCACCAAACTCAGACAAGTTGGTAACCAGTGCACAGTGAATTTGCTTCACAGCAGAAAGATTTGCTGTGGCCTAGAGCTTCCCAGAACTTGTCATGTGCATCTCATCCTCACAGTATTTATGATACCTGGATTCAACTCTAGCATTTTTCTTA
>NW_007739070.1:4195-6745 GCF_000696425.1 Galeopterus variegatus | reverse complement strand
ACTTAGCCTCACTTCACTCTGAGCTATATCAGGGAAGTATAAGTAAAAACAAAATGTCCTTTCAATCCAGATAACCTCTACACAAAGGTAAAAAAGAAAAAAGAAATTATTATTGAATGAGCATTAAACCAGAAAGTGATGCACATCACAGGCAATCTTCTAAGAAATTTCCCAAGATGGAAATAAATTTCACTTTTTTATATTGCCAAGCAGACACAACTTATAACATATAGGTTCTCAATATAAACAGTTACTAGCCCTGAAGTAGGAAGAATTTAACAGCACCATTTGTCACATAGTTCATCCTAAATTCACCTGGAAATTGGGGTGGCCATCCATGTTAGATAATTGACTTTATCCAGAGGAAAAATACACTCCTGTTTTTATAACGGGAGGTAGTTTTGCAGTTTAGAGGAAGGAGTCCACTGAATTGAGGCTTTTATGTTTGCACAGAAACTGGGAGATAAGAGGCTTGTCTTGATGATTACATTTTAAAGTAATTCTTAGGACGTTAACAAACATATTGTTTAGTCTAAAAGATGACTAGCGACTTATTTAATATTTAAAAAGATTTACATACTTTTCAAAGATATCAAGAAAGAGTTTAGAAATTTTCTAAATCATGTGTTTTTTAAAGAAAAGCTTATGTGTATGGCTGGGATTGGGGAGGGGTATCTTTCCTTATTGTCAGCAGAGAAAATTAAACCTCTTATTTTTCATTTATATTTGCCCTTAAAGCTGCAATATCCATGAAACCAAAGGTGTGATATACTATACTAATTTTAATACATATTAAAATGAACATGTATCAATTACCATTATTATTTTTTTTTAAATCTTTAGGCAGATAGTCTGACTGTGCACATCATTATTGATAGGAGAGACATAACCCAGCCAGCCCAGTCTTACCTAGTGAGTTTGAATAAAATGTAGTATCAGACAAGTTCTAGANCCAGCCAGCCCAGTCTTACCTAGTGAGTTTGAATAAAATGTAGTATCAGACAAGTTCTAGAGGCTGGTTTTGCCTCTCTGAAGATAGTTTCAAACTAGAAGAAAAAGAAATCAAGAAAGCAAGCCCATTTACAGTAGTCACTAAAAAAAATAAAATAGGAATAAATCTAACCAAGGAGGTAAAAGATTTCTACAATGAGAACTACAAGTCACTGCTGAAAGCAATTAAAGGAGACAAGATGGAAAGACATTCCTTGTTCATGGATTGAAAGAACCAACATAGTGAAAATGTCTATACTACCCAAAGCCAACTACAGATGCAATGCTATCCCTATCAAAATACCGATGACATTCCTCACAGAAATAGAAAAAACAATCTTCACATTCATATGGAACAAAGAAGACCTCAAATAACCAAAGCAATCCTAAACAAAAAATGTAAAGCCAGAGTCGTTACGCTTCCAGACTTCAAACTATATTACAAATCTATAGTAACTGAAACAGCATGGTGCTAGCATAAAAACAGACACTCAGGCCAATGGGACAGAATAGAGAACCCAGAAACNCATGGTGCTAGCATAAAAACAGACACTCAGGCCAATGGGACAGAATAGAGAACCCAGAAACCAACCACATATTTACACCCAACTGATCTTTGACAAGGGCACCAAGAACATACAATGGGGAAAGGACAGCCTTTTCAGTAAATGATGCTGGGAAAACTGTATATCCATAGATAGAAGAATTAAACTTGATCTGTACCTCTTGCCATATACCAGAATCAACTCAGAATGGATTTAAAGACTTAAATACATGACCTGAAACTTTAAAACTTGTAGAAGAAAACATAGGGAAAACATTCCCGTATGTAGAACTTGGCAAAGACTTTATGAATAGGACCCCAAAAGCACAGACAGCAAAAGAAAAAATAAACGAGTGGGATTATATCAAACTAAAAACCTTTTGCACAGCAAAGGAAACAATCAATAGAGTGAAAAGACAACCTACAGAATGGGAGAAAATATTTTCAAACTACACATCCAACAAATGATTAATATCCAGAATATAGGAAGAATTCAAATAACCTTACAGTAATAATAATAATAGAATAATTTAATTAACAAATGGGCAAAGGAGCTGTATAGACATTTCTCAAAGGAGGACGTAAAAATGGCCAACAGGGAAATACAAATGAAAACTACTTTATGATATAACTGCACCCAGTTAAACTGACTATTACAAAAAAGACAGCAAATAACATATACTGGCAAGGATGTGAAGAAAGGGAACACTTCTGCATTGTTGGTGGGACTGTAAATTAGTACAACCATTATGGAGAACAGTATGGAGTTTCTTCTAACAATTTCACATAAAACTGTGATATGATCCAGTAATCCCGCTACTGGGTACATATCTAGAGGAATGGAAATAATCATGTCAAAGGGATACCTGCACCCCCATGTTTATCACGTGTCGGGAGCCATAGAGCCCAGCTGCCTGCCTGTCCGGAGCCAAAGAACCCACCCAGCTATTGCCTTGAGGCCTCAGAGACTTGTTTGCTGTTATCTTCCGTCCCTCCCCCTCCTGTGCACTATGGGT
>NW_007739070.1:0-3936 GCF_000696425.1 Galeopterus variegatus | reverse complement strand
AAAGGAGGACGTAAAAATGGCCAACAGGGAAATACAAATGAAAACTACTTTATGATATAACCGCACCCAGTTAAACTGACTATTACAAAAAAGACAGCAAATAACATATACTGGCAAGGATGTGAAGAAAGGGAACCCTTCTGCATTGTTGGTGGGACTGTAAATTAGTACAACCATTATGGAGAACAGTATGGAGTTTCTTCTAACAATTTCACATAAAACTGTGATATAATCCAGTAATCCCGCTACTGGGTACATATCTAGAGGAATGGAAATAATCATGTCAAAGGGATACCTGCACCCCCATGTTTATCACATGTCGGGAGCCATAGAGCCCGGCAGCCTGCCTGTCCGGAGCCAAAGAGCCCACCCAGCTATTGCCTCGAGGCCTCAGAGACTTGTTTGCTGTTATCTTCTGTCCCTCCCCCTCCTGTGCACTATGGGTGTAGGTAACTTTGCAACTTGCCATAGATAACGGGAATTTTCCATTTACCGGAACAACCCGCCCTGCGGTTTTCTCAGTAAACCATCTGCTGCTCACTTCCTTATCTGCTGATTCCCTCCTGATGGCTATATAATCTGTGACCTTCTGGCTAATAAATGAGACTTGATCAGAATACTGTCTTGTCTCCATTTCTCATGTCTCTTGTCCCATCCAATTCCCACTCCCCCCTCCAGGGTCTGTGTTGAATATCCCGTGGGTCGGGACAATTACAGCTCTATTTACAGTAGTCAAGAGTTGCAGGGCCAGCCCGTGGCTCACTTGGGAGAGTGTGGTGCTGATAACATCAAGGCTGCGGGTTCAGATCCCTATATAGGGTTGGCCAGTTAGGTCACTAGTGAGAGCGTGATGCTGACAATACCAAGTCAAGTGTTAAGACCCCCTTACAAGTCATTTTTTTTTTTTGTACTGCACTCCCATGTTCATCACAATGCTATTCACAATAAAAAAAGAGTGTAACCAACCTAAATATCCATCAACAGATGAGTGGATAAGGAAAATGTCTATTTACACAATGGAATACTACTCAACCAGAAAAAAGAATGAAATTCTGCCATTTTCAACAACATGGATGAGCCTGGAAAAAATTATGCTAAGTGAAACAACTCAGGTATAGAAAGAGAAATACTGCATGTCCTCAGTAATAACTGGGAGCTGAGTCTGTAAATAAACAGTAAAGAGAGAGAGAGAAAGAAAAAAAAAACAACAATCACAATAATATACTGAACTTTTAGAAGAAGAGAAAAGAACTGTGGTTAGTGGAGGTCGAAAAGGGGAGGGGAAAGGAAGAGGAAGGGAGTGTAATGAAAAATTTGTTAATGGACACAAAGAATAATTATGAATTGTAATGATGAATAAGCTAACTGTCCTCATCTGACCATCACACATTGTATACAATTGTTGAAAGTCAACTTTGTTACCCTACACACACACACACACACACATATATGTATATAATGTTGTTTTTTTAAAAAATAAATTAATTTGAAAAAACACAAAACTTGAAACACCCATCTCCCTAGTGTTCAAAGAAAAACTTTGACACATTAAAATTTTAAAGGATTTATTTGAGCAAACCGTAATTCTTGAATAGTTCAGCACCAAACCAGAAATGTCTCATGGGCTTTTGTAGGGTGAACTCAAAAGCAAGACAAAGAAAATATTTGATTGGTTAACATGGTGCTGTAGCCTTATTTGGATCACTCCAGTGGAAATTCTCTGAATATATAATTAATGCTTCATTGGCCATTTGTGACTGGCCAAACTTAAGTTTTGTTTTCCTAGAATATAACCCTTTCACAGGGTTATATTAGAATTTAACTGAGCTCAGTTTCAGTTTGCTTGTGTAGGAACGCAGGGCACAGGAGCTGCCTCAAGCTAACAGTCTCCCAATTAATTATTTTAACATTAGTTAGGTGGCAAAGGTGCCAAATCTCTCTCCTTTGAGCTAAGTCAGGAGTGGGAGAAATTATGCATTTTGGAACATTCTCAAACCAGGTGTTAAAGGAGAGATAACATTATTTCCAAGGTCATACATACAGGGATTGTAAGCAGATAATTACTGTCATTGGATCTTCTGTGACCCATTCAATGGGAATAACCATGATTTCTATATAATGATTTTATGGGTATAAACAAGATGTCCCTACCTCTTGTAGCCCTCTGACCCGCCTCCCATCATCCACGCTGTCAGCTCTCCTTACACAATGGGAATCTCAGCACTGCAGCTTCCCTTCCTTCTGTGCTTGGGAAGAAGGAGGCTGCAGCTCTTGTTTCTGCTCCTGCTCCTCCTTCTGTCTCTGGGTTCCTGTACCTTCCATCACATTACTGCTTTTTGTTTTTCTTTATGTCCTATAAGTCACTATCCTTGGATCTTGTTCAATTGTTCCATCACCCATAAAACTATTTAAGCAATGCTGGTGTCACAGAAATTTTTTGAAGAGGCAAGGGCAAAGGAAGGGATTAAAATAACAACAATGACAATAAAAACCCTGACAATGGGGTCATACATATGTCTTCTTCCTGAGATAGGAGAGAGAGGGTGTGTGGCAGGGGGAGAGTGAGAGAGAGAGACCCTCCACAATGACTTGCCCCCTGGGTAGACAATCTCTAGCCTTAACTCTCTAAGTTTTCTTTTCTCCCTCTCTCTCTCCTTCCCTTCCTTCTCCTGCTCTTCCACACTTGCTTCTTCTCTGAAGCCTGGAGTCTGTCATCTTCACCCCTAGGAGCTACAATTAAAAATCTGCCATTCCTCCTTTCTTCCTTTCAAGAAAAACTAACACTTTTGCTAAGCCAATTTCCACCATGCTCAAAGCTTTATATATTTTCCATCAAGTACATTCAGGTGGTTTCCTAAATAAAGGAGCCAAGAAACTCTAAGATGATTGGGAATCTTCCCATAAAATGTGGACATAGGACAAAAAATAGCAAAGCAAGCAGAAGTAGAATTGTCCCTTCCTATGGCAAAATTGCTTCTAAGCATCATCAGAAAGTTCGTTGTATTAATTAGGCTACCTATTTTCCTTTCCCACTGCATCACAAAGAAACATGATGCACTAAAAATCACAGAAGAAAGATTTTCTTTAAGCCAGAGACTTCAATTTGAATTCCTCTATACTGTAGTAAGAGGGGCTTTAAACAAGTTTCTTAACCCTGTCTGACTCTTGCTTTTTTGTTGTTGCTGTTTGTTTATTTGTTTTCCATTTATGAACAGGGCATAAACAATGGTGATCTTACAGGGGTGCTGGAAATATTAGAGGTCAATTTTGTTAAAGAGATTCTGTCCTACTATGGATTCTCACAATGGTAGTCTATATAATTCAACTTTATTTATTCATTTTTTAAACTGACAAATCAAAATTGTATATATTTATCATGTACAATATGTTATTTTGAAATATGTACAGACCCTGAAATGGCTCCATCGAGCTAATAAATGCATGCATCATTTCACATACTTTTTTTTTGTGGTGAGAACACTTAAATCTACTCTGAGCAATTTTTGAGTATACAATGCATTGCTATTAACTACAGTCACCATGTTGTACAATAGGACTCTTTTTTTTTTTTTTTTCCTTTTTGTCTTTTTTACTGACTGGTAATGGGATCGCAACCCTTGGTGTCACGCCCGTACCGGGGACCGGCAACGGGATTGCAACCCTCAGTGTTGTGCCTGCACCACGCTCAGCCAGTGAGCGGGAACCAGTCTCCACATGGGGTCCGAACCCTCAGCAGGAGCGCCGCCGTGCTCCCAGGCGGTGCACTCTCCAGTGCACCACCGGGCCGGCCCATTGTACAATAGGACTCTTGAACTCATTCTTTCTAACTGAAATTTTGTATCCTTTGACAAACTTCTTATTAACCATCTTCCCTCAGGTAACTATCATTCTACTCTCTGCTTTTATGAGTTGAACATCTTCAGATTTCACATGTAA
>NW_007739069.1:38798-39025 GCF_000696425.1 Galeopterus variegatus | reverse complement strand
CAGACTTAATCTACATTCACAGTTATCTTTCTTTGTGTCTGGCTAAGGCAGATATCTTTTTCAACAGAGTCTGGCCAGCATTCTCCATCACTTCTTACAGCAGATTCCATTTCCTGTTAGTGACATATTCAAATGTAACATCTAGATAGGGGCTTGCCGAAGTGTGATCCACATTATCCTAATGGCAGTCCTGAAATTGCAGGAGAGCGGTTTGATGAGTGTTACAT
>NW_007739069.1:35273-35953 GCF_000696425.1 Galeopterus variegatus | reverse complement strand
TTCAAGAAAAAAGCCAGCAATGGGAAAAACAGAATTTTCTACCACTGAAAATCATGTGCATCATTAATAACACACTGAATATTCTTAATAATAAGACCTGAGAAATTTTGATTGTAGTAGTTTTAGCTGAATATCTGTAATGTCAGTTATATATGCTGGCTTAGAGGACAAACCATTACAAGTCCTATTTAGAGAGAAAATTGAACCTTCTTTTATCTAAGGTGTCCTGATTGTCTTGAAAATATAAGTTGTTTAATTAATCCCTTTGTATAGATTAGTCATAATTCATATGGCCCCTAAAATGGAAAGAGAACTCAGCAAACGAGTCTGGATATTTATTATCACTTCTTCAGTGACAAGCTTCTTAGACCTGGACATGGAACTTCTCTTCAGCCTCGCAAAATGAAACCTTAGGAATTAATGACTCAAAAATCTCCTTTAGTTCCAAACTTTACCTTTCTCTTTCTAAATATATTTAGAAATATTGCATAACTGTTGTATCCCATACATGTAATAAGAAAACTGGTGTAAGTATTCTGTTCAAGAAATGACTTTGCAAAAGAAGTTAGCATAAATTTCTGGGTTTAGTTCACCATTTTGTATGTGGAGATTGTAGGAGGCTCAAACCAGGGAAAGAAGCATCACAATGTGGAACAACACTGGGTCATGAGTGTGAATCC
>NW_007739069.1:32752-34792 GCF_000696425.1 Galeopterus variegatus | reverse complement strand
TGGTGTAAGTATTCTGTTCAAGAAATGACTTTGCAAAAGAAGTTAGCATAAATTTCTGGGTTTAGTTCACCATTTTGTATGTGGAGATTGTAGGAGGCTCAAACCAGGGAAAGAAGCATCACAATGTGGAACAACACTGGGTCATGAGTGTGAATCCTATGCTGCTTGATCTACACGTGTGCTGATGTGGGCTTGCTCTACCACTAAGCTCCACAGACAAAGTCTATCATCTAATCAGTGTGTGAAAAATATACATAAATGGTAAGTACCGAAGCTTAAGAAAGGAAATAAGAAGAAAAAGGAGGAAAAGGAGGAGGAAGAAAGTGAAGGAAGAGAAGATAGAAAAACTAGTAGAAACAGTAGTAAAAGTAGTACAGGTTGAGTATCACTTATTCAAAATGCTTGGGCTCAGAAGGGCTCTGGATTTTGGATTTTCAGAATAGGGATGCTTAATGTATAGTAGCAGTGGTGCTGGTGGTGGTGGGTCTAGAAGGTCTGGAAAGTCACAAGGTCAGGCGGAGTAGAGCTGAAAAGAGGAAAATCACCTTCCTTATTCTAAGCAGATGTTGAAATGAAGGTAGTACTGGGCTATGGCTATAAGGACAGTTGGCAGGGAAGGACACAGTGTCACTCATAAGTCACGACACGAAGTGTTGTTTTAGTGCAAGATCCGACCTTATAAGAAAGGTGAGAGGAAGTAACCATTCTATAGGGCTGACCCCACTGAGTTTTCTGGATCACAAAAGAAGGCAAATAGGTAAATTATTCCTCATGCTGGATTGCATTAGAGTTGACAGTTGGAAGCTGATGTCCAGCATACCCTCTTAATGCTTTGGCTCTAGGCCTAAAGCAGTTAAAGTCTACTTCTAAATCATTTTTAGTGAGATGAGAGTCTCTGGTAGTGTAGTCCACATGGCACACAGGTCAGGTGAGGATGCCAGCAGGTCACTGGGTGAGCACTGAGGACACTGGAGTAGATCTGGAATCCTGAAGAAACTAATATTCACGTCTTCTCTGACTCAAACCCCATGGAACTCTAATATAATTTATTCTTTTCTGGTTAGGCTTGTTTTAGCTAAAATCTTAGGAGATGCCAAACAATTTCCTGCCCAACTAGTTTTAAATGGTATCTAGAATATCTCCATGGTAGATCTGAAAAAAACAAAAAAATATTATGTACATATACTTAAAACAGTGTTGAAAATTTCCCTTCCTTTCTTCACTCTTTCGCCCCAGGACAAGAAGTCTGGGTAGACTACTGAAAGAGCCAGCGAGAGTATAGATGGTGCCTGTAGGTTAGATGCTAATCAAACATTTACAAATTCTGCTGAAGGGAGAAATTGATCTCTCCAACCCATTGCTTCAAAAACCAGCTATTCTTCACTTAAATGCTGTGCAAAAAAAAATTTTAATTATTTTTTTAGCAGCTTTATTAGGATATTGTCAGAAAATCAGTGCTTGTATTTGTCCTTGTACTAAAAATCCTCAAGGGCATGGATTATGGATACATCTTGTTTTGCATAACACCTATCATCTTGCCACTTGAAAACAGGCACATCCGTTTTTACTAGTGATAATAATGAGGCCACCCAGACCCTGTGTTTGGAAATTTTGACTACATACTCCCAAGCAACATTTAAGAGAACAGTTTCCAGATTGCTCTGCCTGAGCCTTAACAGCACAAAGGGTGAATAACTCACAGGTGCCATGGAATTCAGTGTAAGGTAAATGTTCATAATTCTTTCTGCTTTACATATCTATGGATTTACTGTCTCTAATGAACCTGACAGAATCAAGAATTTGTGTGTATTGCAGACTTAATCTACATTCACAGTTATCTTTCTTTGTGTCTGGCTAAGGCAGATATCTTTTTTCAACAGAGTCTGGCCAGCATTCTCCATCACTTCTTACAGCAGATTCCATTTCCTGTTAGTGACATATTCGAATGTAACATCTAGATAGGGGCTTGCCGAAGTGTAATCCACATTATCCTAATGGCAGTCCTGAAATTGCAGGAGAGCGGTTTGATGAGTGTTACAT
>NW_007739069.1:19161-32102 GCF_000696425.1 Galeopterus variegatus | reverse complement strand
ATCCACATTATCCTAATGGCAGTCCTGAAATTGCAGGAGAGCGGTTTGATGAGTGTTACATCACTGAGAGGAAAGACAGCCAACACTGTGAGTGACACCAACAGGCATTCTTCTTAGTGTTTCTCCCCACATGGGGGAGTCAGTTTTGCGTCTTGTCAGGTGAGCTCACCCAGATTGCCCCCTGGTGAAACTAATTTTGCTGAACTATTAAGCAATCTTTGTTTCCCAAGTCTGGAAAAATGAAAAACTTTCAGTCTGTCTGTTTGCCTCTCTTTTTCATTATCTCTCTTAGGTCTTCCTAGAATACATAAATGTCCTAATTTAGATGAAGCCAAGGTCTATGTCCTGACTGGCTCACTGACCAGATCTGTAATTCTTAAAGTGGGGTACCTAGACAAGCACCACTGGTATTATCTGGAATTTGTTAGAAATGCACATTCTTGAGATCTGCCTCAATTTCTACTAAATCAGAAATTTTTAGGGTGGGCCCAGTAATCTGTTTTTAAAGAAGGGTTCCAGATGATCTGATGCATGGTAATGTTTGAGAAGCACTAATTAAATTGTGTATCTTTAGTGTATTTTCCTAAATCATCTGAGACATTCCATTACTGTATAATAGATGTCCATTAAAGTCTCACTCAATTTCATCAGGTAATAACACATTTGGTTATAGCACAAAACTTTGCTTTCTTTGACATAATTATTTCCCTAAGAAGGTGTCAATTTGGGAAAATATATATATATATATATTTGTACAGCACAAACTAAGGGTGTGATGGAATGATAATCTTTCAACTACAACTCTGCTGTCAATTATGGCTGTATATTGGACAAACCTGATCCATCATCCACTTGCTGATATTTTTTATAAACATCACCAACCACCAAGAAGCAGAATAAGACCATGGGCCACAGAGTCCTGGAAAGGTCTACCTCCTGAGCTGAACCACCTCAGAAAATGGTGTCAGCAAATGCATGAGCACCTGAAGTATTTCGAGCTAAAGGAAAAAAATGCAATCCAAGATATTCCCCATGCCGCCACTAAATCCCAATCTAGTGAACTATAAAACCTCTGTCAAGTTGTGAGGCACTGAGAAACCATTGTAGGTGACAGACCAAACGGATCAGCTACTCTCAGCAGCCTTAAGTGTCAGATCTGCCCATCTTGGTCCCACCTGCCACTTCAGCCTCACGTTCCTTCAATCCCTCTCTACAGATTGACCACACTTCACTTTTGTCTCTACAAAAATTTACCTTGTTATTAAGATTCTTCCATTAGAATAGTGCCTCCATACCTATTTGGTAATTGGCTTTGTCATCACCTTTAGTTTTAGTTGCTTGACAATTTCCATGGAATGTTAAGTTAAATATTCTTATCTTAATAGTCACATCAGTTCTTATATAATGTCTTTGTGTTTTGTTGGTTGGTTGATTGTTACTTTTCGTTCTGGATGTTAGGCCACCTTCTTGTTTTGCCCTTTACTTGCATCTTCCCGTCTACTTAGCCTGTCCACAAATAATCACTCTGGCTCCTCTTCTTTGCACATGCCTGCCCTCCAACTTTCCTGGTTCTGACTTACAGCCTTGTTAGATCTTGGAATGTGTGTATAGCTCAAAGTTATACTATTAATCATGTTTTTTCTATTTAACATTGCTTTGCCTTCTTAGATCTTGGATATGTGTGTATAGCTCAAAGTTATACTATTAATCATGTTTTTTCTATTTAACATTGCTTTGCCTTGTTAGATCTTGGATATGTGTGTATAGCTCAAAGTTATACTATTAATCATGTTTTTTCTATTTAACATTGCTTTGCCTTCTTAGATCTTGGATATGTGTGTATAGCTCAAAGTTATACTATTAATCATGTTTTTTCTATTTAACATTGCTTTGCCACTTACTTCCTCTGTTATAGACTCATTTTGATGGTTCTCAAGAAGCTTAGTGAAACAAGGATGATTATGTCATTTGCTGCAATTCTTCCTTTCTCTGCTTGACAAATCTTGGTAGTCCACTAGTCACAGGTGCATACAGAATAGCCTGATCAGCTGCTGTCTATGTTTATGGCTGGAGCTGAGGCTGCTGGCTGACCTCATGTCTTATTATTTGGAAGTCGTAGATGATCACTAGTCACAGGTGCATACAGAATAGCCTGATCAGCTGCTGTCTATGTTTATGGCTGGAGCCGAGGCTGCTGGCTGACCTCATGTCTTATTATTCGTAAGTCGTAGATGACAATCAAAGATGGAATTTATCTTAATGCTTGATATAATTTATACTTAATGCTGAAAGTACAGGCAGTTCTGTACTAATATCTTGTATAATCACATCCAACTCATCTTCATACAGAAACAAAATAATAATAAGTTCTGCTCGTGGTTTGTTGCCTTGGGAAATGAAGAAAAGAGAGCAAGTGTCAGTTTATTTATGAAGAGCAAGTACTATGATTGAAAATCAAGATTAAAAACCTGACACTGGTAGCGAAGACTTGAACACAAGAATACTTAATCACATCCAACTCATCTTCATACAGAAACAAAATAATAATAAGTTCTGCTCGTGGTTTCTTGCCTTGGGAAATGAAGAAAAGAGAGCAAGTGTCTGTTTATGAAGAGCAAGTACTATGATTGAAAATCAAGATTAAAAACCTGACACTGGTAGCGAAGACTTGAATACAAGAATATGACTTGAACACAAGAATACTCTGATTTTAAGTATCACTGAACTTATTTATCTCCCTAAGCAAACTGTTTACAAATAATAATTAAGCCCTAGATTCTCTGGGTGTTGGAAAACATAAGGTAATGAGAGACCAACAATGTCTTTTGAACTGCTAGCCTGTGGACCTCACTGGCTCTGCTCTGGATGGACAACAGAGGAGGAGGAGATAGACTTTTAAGTGGAAAACATAAGGTAATGAGAGACCAACAATGTCTTTTGAACTGCTAGCCTGTGGACCTCAGTGGCTCTGCTCTGGTTGGACAACAGAGGAGGAGGAGATAGACTTTTAAGACTGAGCACTTGTCATAAAAGAAGACTGCCAGGAATATACATAGCGTGATTGAATAAATGAGTTTTTGAGAATTGCTATGGTCTAGACTAGCACTAACCAGTGGAAATACAACATAGCCCAAAACATAATTTTAAATGTTCTACTAGCCACATTAAAATATGTAAGAATCTCATAAAATTGATTTCAACAATATTCCTTTTTTATCCAAATATAGTTAAAATTATTAGGTAACATATAATCAATGTAAAAAGTTTTCAATAAGATATGAACCTTTTACATTTTTTATTTGAACTAAATGTTTAAAATCCAGCATGCATTTCAAACTTGGAGCATATCTCAATTCAGACTAACCATAATTCAAGTGCTCAACAGCACATGTGGCTAGTGGCTCCCCTTATTGGACAGTGTAGGTCTAGGCACCATAGCTTTTCACCATTGAGCAAGCAATAAAGAAAGAAGTCCATTTATGGCCCAAGAAGAACATTTATGATGGTATCCATTCTAAGAATAAATGCACAGATCATCTAAACACTATGGTTTAGGAAAATGAACAGTTAGTGACACATCATTATTTTGCAACAGAACACAATAAACAGAAATCTTTCTAGACTTACAATGCTTGATGTTGTAAATTTTCTATTTGCTTGGCTATGTGGTTAGGTTAGGGAAAGCAGAGACAAGCAGTACCTTCAGAGATATTTTTTAGCTAACTTGACTCTGGAAAAACTTTCTCTATCATGAAAGCTCAAATGGGCTTTGCCCATGTCTAATACAATGTGAGGTTATAACATCAAATGTAGAGCCCACCAGCAGATTACATTAATGCAACTAATTAGCTCAGTTAAACCATCTATTTAGTGATAAAACTTACACACACATTAGTTATTTCATAACCTAGCCAGATAATTCAACTAGTATTTTTATCTGATAGCCTTTTCAGTTATGGTTTATATCTACAATATTCCCATAAAATGAGAGCTTTAGGTCTACCCACTTCAAAACATTTGGATTGACAAATTATTTCTACCTTAGTTTAAATAAGTGTTTTGAAAAATAATAACACTTCATTCATTCAGGGACAGAACTGCAGAATTCCAGAGTACTTGAGATAGAATTGTTCATAAAAACATCTTCATACAGTGGTCTGCAAACGGGGGCAATGGCCAGTGTGAGTAGGGAGTGCTTAAATACTGGATGATAGGCGAAGATTTCCCAGGGCACAGTTTTAATAATTTAATCTTACAATCCTCAGAAATTGGTGTATCCTGGGCTGGTTGATTAACTCAGTTGGTTAGAGCATGGTGCTGATACCACCATGGTTGGTCTAGGATTTTATCCTTGTACTGGCCAGC
Organism: Galeopterus variegatus; assembly: GCF_000696425.1. NCBI lineage: Eukaryota > Metazoa > Chordata > Mammalia > Dermoptera > Cynocephalidae > Galeopterus > Galeopterus variegatus. Next base: position 27,737 of record NW_007739069.1, on the reverse strand, counting down.
TGCCAAAAAAAAAGTGTGTGTGTATCCAGTTCAAAGTAAGATCTGTTAAATTGCTTGATTTCTTTGTAACCTCTTTTTCTTTTACAAAAGAAAGATATTTTAAAATTTATTAACTTACTTTTAATTGACACATGATAATTGTACATATTTATGGGTACAGTGTGACATTTCAATACATGTACACAGTGCCTAATAATCCAATTAGGGTAATTCTTAATCTTACTACAATGGTGTATCGCTTGAGTGCACAAAATTCCCAGGGCACTAAAAAGAGGGGACTCCTCCTTTCTACTTTTAATAGACATCATTTGAAAGAATTAATGATTGAAAAGAAAGACATCTTTGAAAGGTTGAATTGGTCAGTGATACTGAATCCTTTAAATATTATTGGAATGTTTTCTAGGACTACCAACATTTTCAAGACATGTTGGACAAAATCCTTGCATAAGATTTTCCTTTGGTACTTTTTTAAGACTTCTGTACCTTATTCAATAAGACAGAATTTTAATAAGGCAAGAGGGTTAGTGAAACAAGATATATATATAATCCACTGTGCTGTAACATCGCAAGGCATAAGTATATTTCTAATATCCCACAACAATATCCAGTCTAGGATTTTCTACCCTCAGTCAGCACTCCAGCTGGTCTAAGTGAGAGACCTAGAATTTTCTCCCCAGTGGGTCTGAGCCTGTAGTTGCTTTGTCCTTCTTGGTTGATGGTTGCCGCAATTACCTAAGTGCTGTTGTCATTTCTCCCTTATTGAAAGAGTGATTAAGAGATGGCTGATGAATTCCCTAGGTCCCATCCCAATTTCACTTCCCTGTTGTATATCAGCATCCCTAGCTCCTTGTGGTAGTAAGGGCTCATTACCCTTGCCTGTTCAATCAGTTTTTTCCTTGGTTATTGCTTTAATTGAATGAGGAATCCAAAGAGACCAAGAAGGAATTATAGCTTAAACTTCAGCTTAAATCTGCTCCCTGGCCTAGTAAATGTGTAGCCTTCCAACATAGAAAATAAGACCTCTAGCTTGCTAGAACCAAATGGGATCATTGGCTATAAGAGTGAGAGATAACTTTACCCACTTATTCCAGTATGCTGTCTCAGTTGTGTCTTTAGCACTTCCTTGGACTAGGGTCCCATCATGGCAGGCTGTGGTCCTTGATATGGTACCCATAGCTGAGCCTTTAAAAGGCCATTCCAAATTTTGAATTAGACAATTTTTTATGAATCATGGAGGGAGGGATTGAGGTGAGGATCCACATAGCAAGACCAGTGGATCCTATGGGACCTTCTGTCACAATTCCATTGCTATAAAATGGGTGTGTTGGTCTGAGGCAATACTGCATATAATAGCATGCTGATAGATCAGGAATTTCTGCAAGTCCTCTGAAGATCAATACAGTGCTGGCAATTCTGGGATAGAAAAAAAAAGAGAAAAACATAATTATAGTAGATGTCAGTTTTGGTATGAAAAATTGCTGCCATCTTTTTTCCCCCCAGGGGAGTAGGAGTCCAATACCCTGAACTTACTATCAAGTGGCTGGTTGGTCTCCTTGAGTAAAAGTGATGCATAGAGAGCTCCTTGTTAGTCTCTACTACTGCACGTTTGGCTAATCAGCAATGGTATTAGCTATGTCAGTCTTGGTAAGAGGGCGACCATGCTGTTGGGACTGTGTACAGCCTCAACCATATCACTGTGGTCACTCTACTCATGGGCCCATTGTGTTGCCTCTGAGATGGCTGAGAAAAAAGGCTTCCTGACTTCCACAGGATGAATTATTCTACCACCTCACTGTTAGCAGACTTCTGAACAGCAGACATTCAACTTAAGATACAAAAATCTATACACTCTGTTCACTACCATAGGTCAATCCGCATATCTCTTTCCCAGGCCTCCTTGTCGCTAGTCTTTGAATCTCATTCCTTCCAGGTCCCTGAGTAAAGCAGAAAACTATCTGTTCCATACCAAGGCTCATTTGTATACGCAATCCACACTACTTCTCTCGCTGTACATGAAGCGGATGACTAAGTGCATTCCTCACAGCTCTGCCCACTGGAAAGATCTCCCTTCGCTACACTCCTCTACATTTTCCAACGAGTGAAGCTAAAATGTGCTAGAAGTCCGTCTGCGGCAAGTTTCAACATCAGTGAATTAAGCTCTGATTTTTCCTCCTCCATTAACTGGTTATTGATAATTGCCAATAAATTTATAACCATAAATTGAAAAAAGAGTATGATGTAATAGTGGTAGACAACATGGGATTCTGAACTCTTCTTCATGTAATTTAATCTTGTTTTTGGAACTGCATCAGCCAATCCCAAACATACCATTTCCTCTATGTTATGGACTATGGCTGTGCCTGCCTTACCCATGACACAAAGGAACTGATAATACCTAGCCAAGGATTGTCAGCCCCAGTTCCCCTTCACTTGACACCCTGTGGTCAGGTGATCAGTTCTCCCCACCCTCCCCCAGAACCTAGGAATATATCAAGAGCAGTTTTTAAACAAAGACTAGTCCCCTGCCCAAGAATACATGGCCTTATTCCAGCATCTTAGAGACCTTCATCGTGACTCACACTAAGGCTTGACAGAGAACACCTCTAGCAAGATTAGCGTGACTGAAATACTTGGTCTGAGTAGTAGAACAGCGTGTAATGCAGCCTGAAGTTGCTGCAGAGTTCTCACTTTCTCTAGGCCCCTCAAATCTGGAAGCTTCCCATGTCACATCATAAATGGGTTAGAGCTTTATTCCCAAGAAAGGTGTATGCTACCTCCCAAATCCAGAGAGACCCATCAAGGAGGCCTCTTTCTCAGTGTTAGGTGATGTGAGCGGCAGTGCTTATTATTTCTCATAGTGGAGATAACCTAGAACACCTGGGATCACAGTATCCCAAAGAGCATCCCAACGTTGCAGGCTCCTGAATCTTCATGGCGTTTATATTCCTCTTCTGACATGTACGTCTTGCTGGGATGTCCAAGGTACCACCACTTCCTGCTCATGAAATATTGCTACTATGGTGTATCAATTAGAGCACCAGCATCTTATTTTAAGAAGCTCCAGGATGATCGAGTTCTCTGCAGACACTATTATGACAGAAAGCAAGAGTGTTAACAATGCTCTGAGCAAATGAGAGTGTGTATTACAAGGCCGCGACATGAAAGTATAATGCTCTTCTCTTCCTTACTAATGTGATCATGAACATATCTGCCAGAGCAGTAGCCACAAACCAAGTGCCAGAAGCTGTGCTGATCTGCTACTCTAAAAATAGCACATCTGGGAGAAAGAGGATGATCAACTGATTACAATGGTCCTCTGTTGTCTGTCATAATTCATTTTCCATTTTTTAATTTAATTTAATTTTTTTGTGATATGATGAGACCTCTACATTCGTCGCAGTTTTCATGGGAGTTCTATTCTTTGCAGTTCCTCCCAGGATATAATTTCTTGCAATTTGCTCTTTTAACTAGAGACAGTTTCACGGGCTTTTGCTTGGCCTTTTCTGACCATAATATTCTTTACCCCAGAGGTCAAGAAACCAATATAAGAGTTACAATAGCTCTTGAGTATTTCTTTTCTGATTACACATTTGGATAATGAGAACCACTCGGGCTCTGATGAGATATACCTAGGCCAAAAATTTATCTACCACCTTGCTCCTATAAGCTTCTCTCTAACTAGAGAACCACGATGGCATCTTTGGCTTTCTGGTATCAGTATCAGGTCAGTCCTTGAATCAACAGTTCTCAAAAAGACCACATATTCCCCTCTTCCCATTACACAGTTATTTTGACAAATGGCCTCAGGCTTCTTTAAGGAAATATCTTAAATCGAGGGAATATCTACCATGTTTATGTACAGTGGCATTACAAAGTTCTTCCTTAAAGACTCCTGGCTTCATTTTTAAGCAGCACACTCTGCATCTTAGATCTAGAACAGATCTAGAATCTGGATGAAGTACTTCAGTTTCTATTTTGGCAGGTGACACCAGCTTTCTGTTTATTAGAATTTGGTTTTTTAGAATTATACAAGCCTAGCAACCCTCAGATTGATTGTGCATTTCTCTCACTCTTAGCAATCCCGTGGTCTATTACTTACAAATCCCTGTGGATCAAAAAGTCCTCATTGCTACTCAGCTTCACTGCCCATCATGGTAATTGTGTTTACGTTACATCTGACAGTTAAGTACAGCCACCAGATTTCCACCATTCCAGCATCCATTACCCCCATCATTACTAGTGAGCTCAGTATGAAGGCAGCATCTCCCGTTGTTGTGCTACAAAGAACAGACATTATCAAAGTTTTCAAAGATGCTAAAACACTGCCTACTGTCTTAGTAGTGATAGTTTCCCTGGGGGGTCTGCCAGGGAACACAGCCAGGTGATGAGTTCTCAAGTCTAATTTCAGTAATTTCATTATAACAGTCCCACCTCCTTGACTCTACTAACTACTTTCTCAGTACTGTTTTCAGGAAGTGTGTTATCACTACCAGCCATCTTTAGAACCGAGCTTTAAGAAGCCATTGCCAAAAAACGTAATATGCCCTTGACAGTACCTTGAAGCCCAAGTTGTGGGTGAGTTACCCATGTAAATAAACTGTTATGTAGCCCTAGATGTATAGTCTATCCTTATTTTCCACCCACAAGACACACTCCTACATTTGTTTCTCATCCCCTGCAGTACATGTGAGCAGTGTCTAATCCCTTCAGCATGTGACTGATGTCTTTCGTTAACAAGAATTGTATTTACGCACTTGGAGTTTTCTGAGACTTGACATTGAAAGCCAGCCTGAAGGCAATGGGGTGGCAGGTGAATATTTTAAGAACAGTGCATTTTCTGAATTTTCATCAAAGGCTTTCTGTTTTCCATAGTTTGGTTTTAGCTGTTGGTTGACTTCCAGAAACTTTTTTTTTTTAATTGGGGCTTTCAAGGTAGTTAGCAAAAACAAAAGTAAAAAAAAAAAAAAAAAAAAACCTGCTCTAAAACCCTTAAATTTATCATTCCTCTCGTATACTTCACATGCCGCATTCACTGCACATCACCACACAGCACCTTCCATATGTACTTTATACCATTTAATCTCAGGTGAAAACCTTTGTCATTGTGATGCCATCAGAAATGGGGAGTTTTTGTTGTCCATCTGGTGAGTAGTCTTTCTCCACAATCCCATCTGACGCTTTTTATTGCTGCTCCTCTTACCAACTGTTATAGCTTGGGGTCCCCAGAAAAGAGAGGCTTATATGTTATCACTTTATTAGGAATTGCAATCTCAAGAAATGAAAAAAAAGGTAATATATCATCAGGGCTCCCAGAGAAATAAAGCAAATATAATCTATACATATAGAAATATGAGGGGATTTATGAGAATTGACGCACACAATTATGGAGCCCGAGAAGCCCCACATATGCCATCTGCAAGCTACAGAACCAGGAAAGTTGTTGGGATAAGCTAGTCTGAGTCCAATGGCCTGAGAACAGATAATGTTATCAATGGTGAGGCTGAAAGCTTGAGAAACGAGGGGCTGCTAGTGTCTTGGAGTCCAAAGGCCCAAGAACCTGGAGTTCTGATGTCTGAAGGCAGGAAAAGATGATGTCCCAGCTCCAGATGAGAGAGAATTTCTCCTTCATCTACCCTTTTGTTCTATCCAAGCCTTCAATGGATTGGATGATGCCCACCCACGTTGGCGAGCAGATCGTCTTTACACAGTCCACTGATTCAAATACTAATTTCTTCAAGAAACATCCTCACAGATATACCCAGAAACAATGTTTTACTGGGCTTCCTTAACCCAGTCAAGTTGACACATAAAAGTAACAATCATAGAAAATGAATTAGGGACATAGGAAGAGACATGTGAAATGCATTATGGAGCTAAACAATACCATGTACAATTGATTCCTCAATCCATGATGACAGTTTTTCAAGAAATGATATGAACTGTATCTCAGGTCTGCCTACGGGGAGAAAGAAGGAAGAATTTATCCAAGATATTCCTTTTCCCATTGGTCAAAAATTTTCCCTAGGGTTTAGTAACCCCTTGCCTCTTCAATGTGACACATGTGGTCTCTGAACAGGGTCCACATCAACTGAAAACTCCGTGATGAAAGTAAGAAGTAAGCATCCCAGGATGAGACACCACACAGCCTGCCACACCCGTGTGAACTTAACTGGAGCTCACGTACAGCAGGTAGCAGGAAAAAGAGGTGGGGAAAAATGACAGTGAAATGTTGAATGAAACATGTCTAGCATATTCACCAAAATCCATTTTTACACTTTAGGAAACTGAGGCCCATAGAAATAAGATTGGTTGCTCAAGTTCTCATGTCTAGAAAAAATAGAGAAAGCTGACCCCTCATATGGGGGCAAGAGGAACTAACTTTTGGGTTATTCCTTCTGGTAGTAGGGCTTTAGAGTTCCTTGTACTTGTGTGTCTGTTTTTTTTTTGTTTTTTGTTTTTAATTATTATTGAAATCTTTTGGGTTATTCCTTCTGGTAGTAGGGCTTTAGAGTTCCTTGTACTTGTGTGTCTGTTTTGTTTTGTTTTTTTTAATTATTATTGAAAGAACTGATTATATATATTTGTAGGGTACAGAGTTGAATATCAAAACCTGCGTACAATAGGTGATGGTCAAGTCAGGATAATTAGTATATTCATCATTACAAAACATGATCATCCTGAGTGACCCTTTACCAATTTCTCACTATCCCCCCCACTTCTAGTAACTTCACTTCTGTTCTCTTCTTTTGAAAGTTCAATGTATTATTGTGATTGCTGCATCTTTCTTTTTTATTTATTTGTTTATTTTTCAGTTCCTACTTATAAGTAAGAACACACTGTATTTCTCTTTCTGTGTCTGGCTTATTCCACAATGTAATTTTCTACAAGCTCATCCATGTTGCTGCAAATGGCAGAATTTCATTCTTTTTTAAGGCTGAGTAGTAGCGCATTGTGTATACATACTACATTTCCTATTTCCAGTAGTCTGTCCATGAACATTTAGGTTGGTTTCATATCTTGACTATTGCAAATAGAGCTGTAATAAACATGGGAGTGTAGGTTTCCCTTCAACATAATGTTTTCCAACCCTTGGAGTATATACCCATGTATTAGTTTGTTTTTGTGTTGCCATAACAGAATAACTGAGACTGGGTAATTTATAAAGAATGGCGGTTTGTTTGGCTCAGGATTCTGGGACAGCTGCATCTGGTGCAGGCCTCAGGCTGCTTCTACTCATGGCAGAAAGCAGAATGCAGCCGGCGGGTACAAGCAGATCACATGGTGAGAGGAAGCAAGGGGGGGGGGTGCCAAGGGTCTTTTAAACAACTGGTTATCACGGGAACTAATAAAGCAAGAACTTACTCACTACCCCACACCCAGGGCATTAATGTAGTCATGAGAGATCTGCCCCCATAACCTAAACTGTTCCCAACATTGCCAAGTTGGGGATCAGATTTCCACATGAGTTTTGCGGGGACAACACATCCAAACTCTATCAACTCAGCAGTGGAAATTCTGGATCATATGGCAGTTCTATCTGTAGTTGTTTTAGAAATCTCCATACTGTTTTCCATAAAGTCAGCACTAATTTACAGTCCCAAGCACAATACCAGAGCATTCTCCTTTCTCTGCATCCTTCCCAGCATTTGTTATTCTGTGTCTTTTTGATAATAGCTGGTCTAACGGGGTGAGATGATATCTCAGTGTGGTTTTAATGTGCATTTCCCTGATGATTAGTGATGTTAGGCATTTTTTCATTTACGCGTTGGCTATTCATATATCTTCCTTGAGAAATGTCTCTTCAGCTCTTTTGCCCATTTTAAAATTAGGTTACTTGTTTTTTTTACTGTTAAGTTGTTTGAGTTCCTTGTAGATTCTGGATATTAATCCCTTGTCGCATGCATAGTTTGCAAATATTTTCTCCTATTCTGTAGGTTGTTTTTTTATTCTGTTCATGGTTTTCTTGGCTGTGTAGAAGCTTTTTAGTTTGATATAATCCCATTTGTTTATTTTTTCTTTTGTTGTCTGTGCATTTGGAGTCTTATTCATAAAGTCTTTGCCCAGTCCTACATTGTGAAGTATTTCCCCTATGTTTTCTTTTGGGCATTTTATAGTTTCAGGTCTTATGTGTAAGTATTTAACACATTTTGAGTTGATTTTGGCACATGGAGGGAGGAACAGAGGTACAGATAGTTTCATTCTTCTATACATGAATGTCCAGTTTTCCCAGGACCATTTATAGAAGTAGCTGTCTTTTCCCCAATGTATGCTCTTGGTGCCTTTCTCAAAAATCAGTTGGCCATAAATTCATGGAGTGATTTCTGGGTTCTCTATTATGTTCCATTGGTGCAAGTGTCTATTTTTATGCCAGTACCACACCATTATGGTTACTATAGCTTTGTAGTATAATTTGAAGTCAGGCAGTGTTATGCCTCTGGCTTCATTTATTTTTGCTCAGGATTGCTTTGGCTAATCAGGGTCTTTTGTTGTTCCATATGAATGTTATGATTGTTTCTTCTATTTCTGTGAAGAATGTCATTGGTATTTTGATGGGGATTGCATTAAATCTGTAGATC
>NW_007739069.1:16845-18781 GCF_000696425.1 Galeopterus variegatus | reverse complement strand
CTCCTTGGTTAAATTTATTACTAGATATTTTATTTTTCTGGTGGCTATTGTAAATGGGTTTGCTTTCTTGATTTCTTTTTCTGCTGGTTTATTGTTAAAGTATTAAAACACTACCATGTTTGATTTTGTATCCTACAAATTTGCTGAAAATGTTTATCAGCTCTAAGAGTTTTTTTATAGAATCTTTTAGTTTTTCTATATATAGGATTATGTCATCTGCAAAAAGAGACAATTTGACTTAATCTTTTTCAATTTAAACATTTTTTATTTCTTTTTCTTGTCTGGTTAGTGTTTTATTATTATTGAGTAGCATAGTATTGGAAGTCCTAACCAGAGCTAGTCTTTATTTTCACTAGTCTCAAGAAATTTTTTGATGTCAGATTTAATTTCTTCTTGGGCCCATAGGTTGTTCTGGAGCATGATGTTTAATTTCTATACATTTGTATTTTTCAGAGTTTTGCTCCTTATTGATTTCTAGTTTTAATCCATTGTGATCTGAAAAGATACTTGAAATGATTTCAATTGTTTTAAGTTTGTAGAGACTTGATTTGTGACCTAACATGTGTTTTATCCTGGAGAATGTTCCATGTGCTGATGAGATGAAAGTATGATGGATGAAACATTCTGTAGATGTCTGCCAAATCCAATTGGTCTAATACGTAGCTTAAACTCTGTGTTTCTCTGTTTATTTGTTGCCTAGATGATCTGTCCAGTGTTGAGAGGGGAGTGTCAAAGTCTCCCTTATTATTGTATTGGGTCTATTTCTTGAGGTCTAGTAGTGTTTGCTTTATATATCTGGGTGCTCGGTGTTGGGATCATATATACTTATGATTGTTATGTCTTCATTCTGGGAAGAGCCCTTTATTATTACATAATGACATTCTTTGTCTCTTTGGATGGTTTTGGTTTAAAGTCTGTTCTATCCAATATAAGAATAGCTACTGCTCCTGCTTGTTTTTGGTTCCATTGTGTGGTATATCTTTCTCCATCCCTTCACTATTAGTTTGTGTGAGTCTTTACAAGGAGAGGTGAGTTTCTTGTAACCAGCATGTAGTTGGATCTAGCTTTTAATTCAGTCGACTAGTCTATGTTTTTTGAGTGGGGAATTCAATCCATTTATATTTTAAGGTTGTTATTGAAAGGTGGTGTCTTACTCCTGGTATTTTATTGATTTTTATTTGGTTGTTTTAAATATCTTTTGTCCCTTTCTTTCCCCTTTGTTTATCTTCAGTGTTTGTTGTTTTCTTGAGGTAATAAGATATAGTTTCTTTCTCTTTCTCATTTGCACATCTGTTCTACCAGTGGGTTTCTTCTTTCTTGTGTATTGGTGATGGGGATTCCTAATGCATGACTCCTCTGAGGATATCTTGAAGGGCTGGTCATATGATGGCAAACTCCCTCAGATTTTGTTTGTCTAGAAAATACACTATTTCTCCTTCTTTTCTGAAGGATAGCCTTGCTGAGTATGGTATTCTTGGCTGGCTGGGTTTTTTTTTTTTTCCTTTTAGTACCTTGAGCATGCCATTGTATTATGTTCTGGCCTGTAGGGTTTCCATTGAGATATCTGCTGTTATTCTGTTAGGCACTTCCTTATGGGTGACTTGACACTTTTATCTTGCTGTTTATAGGATTCTCTATTTGTCTGTGAGTTTGGCCAATTGGACTATAATGTGTCTCCAAGAGGACCTTTTCAGATTGAATTTGTTTGGGGATCTGAAAGTCTGTATAACTCCTAATATCTGGGAAGTTTTTTGCTATTATATTGTTGAATATATTTTCAATGCCTTTTCCTTTCTCCTACTTTCCAGAACACCCATGGTTTGGATGGTTATGCACTTAAGGTTGCCTGATAGCTCTTGAAGATTTTCTTCCTTTTTAAAGATAGGTTTTCTTCATTTTTTAAGAATTTTTTCTTTCTTTCTTTTTTTCTCTTTTT
>NW_007739069.1:15033-16482 GCF_000696425.1 Galeopterus variegatus | reverse complement strand
TTTTTCTTCCTTTCTTTTTTCCTTCTTTTTCTTCTTTTTTATTTTTAGCCCATTGGGTTATTTTGAAAAGTCTGTATTCTAGATCAGAAATTCTTTCTTCTACTTGCTCAAGTCTACTGCTTAAGCTCTCAGTTGTGTTTTTAATTTTGGTGAATGTGTCCTTCAGTTTCAGGAGTTCTGCTACATTTTTTTTTTAAGTTATCTATCTCCTTGTAAACTTCCTCCTTCATATTCTGGATAGTTTTTCTCATTTTATTGTGTTGTCTGTCTTATTGTATCTCACTGAATTTCATTAAGATTGTTGCTTATGATTTCTTTTCAGTCATTTTAAAGTTTTCCTGCTATATAGGGAGGGTCTTGTATTTGAGAATTATTGTATTCCTTTGGTAGTATCATATTTTCTTGTTTTTCATATTTCTAGTATACCTACATTACTGTTTGGTCAGCTGGTAGAGCAGTTGCTTCTTCTATTACTTTGGAGTGGCTTTTGAGGAGAGACACTCCCTCCTGTAGGTGTGTTTTATATTGATTGGTCAGTAGGGTGTTTTAATACTGGTTACAGGTAGATGCAGTAGTGTAGTTTTCATATGGTCACTTTGGCTGTATTCAATTTTGGAGTGCATTTGAGTGCCTCTGTGACCTAGGCCTTTTGGAACTTAGTGGTTTCTTGCTGAGGTTAGTGGCACTGTGTTGAGTCATAAGGAATATGCATGAGCTCCCAAGTGCCTGGGTGCCCTAACGCTCTTTGGCTGGAGTAGTGACCCTGGGTGGGCTTGTTGGCACACCAGCAAGTATCCCGTGACCATGATAGGTCCACTTGGGTATACTGAAAATCCCCAGACTTAATGGGCTTCCCTGGGTGGGGTTTCTCTTTCTTTGTTCCTACTGGCAGAGTGTTCAAATGTGTCTTCACTTCTTCCATTTGGGAGATGGGTTGTTGGTGGCTGGGAATTTTCTTCTGTACTCTATTTGATTATCCTGGGTTTCTGCATTCTCTGTAGGATCTGCATATGTCTCCTGCCAGGTCAAGGTAGTCATATGGTCTTCACACATAGCTCCCAACCCTGGGTACATGGCTGTGGGGGCAACATAATTCCTCCTGTGGAGTGGGCCACTGGGGTGCAGGTTTGTACTCACTCACCTCTTTCTGGAAGCTCAGCTCATGGCGCTCTTTGTGTCAATACAATTGAGTTGTGGTGGTGGGAGGCCTGCCTGTGGCATGGGTGACAGCAGCAGGGGGCCCATTTTGCAGCTGAGGTTGCTGGTGCAGCAGCAGCGGGGGTCCTGTACATGGCCAGGAACCTCTCTGTGGTAAGTCAGGGAGTGGTCCTGGGACTGGACAGTGGTACTGGAACCTTCATCAGTGGTGGCAGTGGACTGCTCTGGTCTTCCTCTGCAGGAGGAACATGCCCTGGGCACCTCTAGGCTGCCATCTTTCCCCAATCCAAT
>NW_007739069.1:1486-14928 GCF_000696425.1 Galeopterus variegatus | reverse complement strand
CTCTGCAGGAGGAACATGCCCTGGGCACCTCTAGGCTGCCATCTTTCCCCAATCCAATGACTTGTCTGTTTTAATAGTCTGTTGAAAGACCAATCAGATTAAATAATGGTTAAAAAAAACCCAAAAAAACCCTGGAATTCATATCCTAAAGGAGAATGATAATAAAATTATATTTTAAAGATGGGAAAGGGAAAAGACTGTGGCCTTATTTGAAATAATGTGATCAATTATGTACATTCCTGGCTTAAGACTCTTTCAAGGACAATGAGATGGTGTAAGTCTAAAATGAAGTTGCTAATTTACCTTAATCTGAGATTGGTAGAAGGGATATTATCAGTTCATTTAGATGGTGAAACTGATATAATAAATCATCTCAGGCAGCTGGGATTATAATTTTTTTTAAAGAACTTCTAAAAGATATTCTATTCATTAAGGGAAAGAGATCTAGCAACTATTGAGTGCATAATATATGCTAAGCAGATATCTCCATCTTTTAAGATATCTCTCCAAAATAACTTTCTATACCTAAATTCCAATTACTTCAGAAGCAGAAAAAATTATTAATTTGCCTTCTATAAGAGTTTTTTCTTCAGTGAATTCCAGATAGATTATAGTCCTTGACGCAGCACTGGAACTCATGCAGAATTGTTACCCTCTGGATTGGAAGTGATCCCAAAGAAGCAATATGCCTGCAGTTATAGTGGACCCCAAAATGTAAATTTCTAACCCCCGCCCCCCCTTGTTTAACTTTGCAACTGGAATGTGATTGCTTGTAAGGGACTCCTAAGTGTTGTGTTAAGAGTTAACAGTTGATTGCATCTCTGGCTTCTGTAACTCTGTGGTTTGCCTGCTTTGTAGAAGCTATCTGCTTAGTTTACAAAAAGCCCCTTAATCACATTTCCTGTCTCTGTAACTCTGCTTGGTGAAGCCTCTCACCTGTTTTATTAAGCCCCCCAGTTTGGGTGACTCTGCCTGGATACAGACAGGGCCAATAAAAGGCTTGCATGCCTGCTCAAGAAAAGTATATAACCACAGCTCTCCCTGCACTCAGGATCCAGGATCTCAGCATTGGTGGAGTTCACCTGGGTCCCGCTAGTGTTCCTGTCCCACTAGTGTAATAAACTTCCTGACTCCCCATCTCTCCAAATGACTAGAATTGTTTCCTTCCCGAGTTCTTTCCATAACACAGTGAATGAGCTCATGAAATATTCTTGCCACTTTAGAGGTCTGGGACACTGGATCTGTAGCTGGCTGCCCATATTGATGTCTGCACAGTGAGTGTACTAATCTGTTGGCTGCCTAATGAGCTGATGCATCAGTAGCCAAAAAAAAAAAAAAAAAAGTTTTTTAGCACCTGGACAAATTATCTGAAATTGAAGGGCTGAAAAACATTTTTGTGGAAAATAGTTATGTTAAATTTACTGTTTACATTTACTATGATTTTTTGAAAATTTGAAAAGACACCATTTACTCTTAAAAGTTTAAAATAAATATATATATTTTTTTTACAATTTTTTTTAAAATTTTTATTTTGTCAATATACAATGTATATGATTATTATGGCCCATCACCGACACCTCCCGCCCTCCTCCCTCTCTCCCCTCCCCCCCAAGAATGTCCTTTCCGTTTGCTTGTTGTAACAACTTCAAAAAAGTATAGTTGTTATATCTTCTTCCCCACCCCCCCCCTGGTTTTTTTTGTGTGTGTTTGTGGGTAAATTAATTTGTTTATAAAATAAATATTTTAATTAAACTTTTGCTTTGAGATCATTGTAGCCTCACATGCAGTTGTAAGAACTGGGAGATTACAGGTACTTCTTATTCATTTTCTTCCAATGGCAACATCTTACAAAACTTTAGTACACTAAAACAAATAGGATATTTCATTGATAGCATCTAGTGACAGAGCATTCCCTTGTGTTGCTCTTTTATGGCCAATCACACTTTCTTCCCTGCCCATCCCACCCCTGGCAACTCCTAATCTGTTCTTTATTCCTATAATTTTGTCATTTCAAGTGTGTTATGGAAATGGAATCGTACAGTATGTGACCTTTTGAGATTTGCTTTTTTCACTGAGCATAATTCTCTGGAGATTCATCCAGATTGTTACATGTATCAATACTTATTTCCTTTTTATCCCTGAGTTGATGATATGGCTGTACTACAGTTTTTTCTTTGTTCACCTGTTGAAGGACAGCTGCGTTCATTCCAGTTATTGTCTATTATGAATAAAGCTGCTAAACTGCAGTAAATGTTTGTGAACAGATTTTTGTGTGAACATAGACCGTTTTTTCTCTGACATAATTGCCCAAGAACACAACTGCTGGGTTGTATGCTGTTGTGCCAGTTTTTTAAAGGAACCCCCAAACTATTTTCCAGAGTGCCCCATTTTGTAGTGATCCAGTTTCTCTGCATTCTTGCTAGCTTTTGAAGTTTCAACTGTTATATATTTTAGCCCTTTGATAGGCGTATAGAGATATATGATTGTGGTTTAAATTTGCATTTTCCCAATTATTGACTATGTTGAATATATTCTCATGTGCTTTTTGCCATCCGTATATCCTCTTCAGTAAAATGTCTCTTCCTTCTTCTTTGTATCTTTTGCCATTTTCTTTTTCTTTTCTTTTTTTTTTTTTGACCGGTAAGGGGATCGTAACCCTTGGCTTGGTGTCATCCGCACCGCACTCAACCAGTGAGCGCACCAGCCATCCCTATACAGGATCCGAACCCGCGGCCTCGGTGCTACCAGTGCCGCACTCTCCCGAGTGAGCCATGGGGCCAGCCCTTGCCATTTTCTTATTGGATTGTTTTTATACTGTTGAGTTTATATATACACACATACTTATACTGTTGTGTGTTACATATACACACATACTTATATTAGATATTAATCCTTTGTCAGACATGTGATTGGCAAATATTTTCTCTTACTCTATAATTTGTCTTGCCATCCTCTTAACAAAGATTCTTTTGTTACGGTTCAATCAAAAATTTTGATATGGTTCAATTCATCAATTTTTCTTATATTGATGTGCTTTTGGTGTCAAGACTAAGAACTGTTGTTCTACCCTTAGATCCTGGAAATGTTCTCTATATTTTTATTAAGTTTTGTATTTTTAAATTTTACATTTAAGTCTGTGTTCCTTTTTAGTTAATTTTTGTATAAAGTGTGAGACTTAGGCCAAGATTCATTGTTTAATTGCTTGGGGTTTTTTGTTTGTTTGTTTGTTCATCTATGGATATTCAATTGCTCCAGCACTGTTTGTTAAAACATATTTTTTCTTCACTGAATTGCTTTTGTGCTTTTACCATATTTGTTTTGGACATATATGCATTGGTGGTCTATTTCTGGTTTCTTTGTTCTGTGCCATTCATCTGTGTGTCTATCTCTGCACAAATATTACACAGTCTTGACTGTTGTTGCTATATAATATATCTTGAAATTATGTATACTTATTCCTCCTATTTTACTCTTCTTTTTACAATTTTTTAGTTTTTCTATTTTTTTATATTTCTGCATACAATTTAGAATAATCTTGTCTATATCTACAAAAAATCTTATTGAGAATTTAATAAGAATTGTGTTAAAACTGCCTATCAATCTGGAGAGTATTGACATCTTTATTATGTTTAGTCTTCCAATCCATGAATACAGTGTGTTTCTCCATTTATTCAGATATTCTTTGATTTCTATCATCAGCATTATGCAGTTTCCAGTATACAAGTCCTGTACATATTAATAAATTCACACTTAAGTGGGGTTTTTTTTTTTTGAGTGATTGTAAATGTGTTATATTTTAATTGCAGTGTCTCTTCTTTGTTAATATATAGAAATACAACTGATTTTTTAAATGTTTACACATATGTGTCTAAAGCATTAACAGTCTTCAAAGTTATCCTAGGTATTACATATTTCTATAATTCCCATTTTAAAGATGTGGAAACTGAGTTTAAGAAAGATTGAGTTACATGCTCTCAGTTACTACCACTGCAGAAGAAACAAGTTCAAATTTTCAGTGGCTTAAAATTAATTATTTTCTCTCATGCATCTGTCAACTAGCTGGGGATTACCAGGGAGTAAACTGGTCTAGGCTGGCCTTCGCTAAGCTTCAGACTGAATCCAGCTCTGTTCCACAGTGCCTGTCTTTGGATAGTGGAGTACCAGTGGCATGTTCCCCTCGTGGCGGTGACAGAAGTATAAAAAGGCAAGCTCAACCATGTAAACATATGTCAAACTTCTGCTTATATCACAGATACTAATATCCCATTGACCAAAGAGAGACACATGCCACAGCCCAGTATCAAAGGGACAAGCCATATATTCCACTTATAATGGGAGAAAATGCAGCTTGGCATAGGGTATAGATATGGATAAATGAAATATTGGTGCAGGTAATTCAATTCTCCACATGTGCCCAAGATTCAGCTGTTAGTAAGTGGCAGAGCTAGAATAAGAGCCCAGGTCTGTCTGAATTCAAAGTACATGTGTTTTTTTTAAAACAATTAATATAGTCCCAATTGATAGAATAAAGTGACCACAGGATAGGCAATATTTAATGAATAAAGAAATTAATGAAGAATCCAGTTCTGCTGTTTGGTAACACATGCTTTAGATGTGTAGATATAAATTTCATTTTTGTGACAGTGGTACAAAATTTCTCATCAGGTAAGTAGACTCAGTAATTATTCTGCTACATTTCCTATTCTTTCACTACCTGAAGGGCCTCTGATCATGCTGTGTTATGGTACTTAAAAATGTGACTTCCTCATTGTTACAGTGAAGTTGTTTTCAGACTTCAGTAAACAACGTTCTCTCTGACATTGTTCTGACTTCTATTTCATACCATTCTTCTGCAAACAGTGTTATCAAAGATCGCATGCATTTTCATTACTGGCTCATCTCCTGATGTTTTCAGACCTTTCCAAAAGTTCTTTTAAGAAGTTGTCTTTAATGTGTACATTGCTTTTACAAGCCACTTGCGTGTTTTTAACAAGTTCTGTAATTGCTCTCATGTGGAGGAAGTCTCGATTTAATATTCAGGGAGTGCAATTAGTATAAAAGAACGTCAGGAAGAGGGAATTAAACATTTCTTCAAACTGACTTTCAATTATGGATTTTTTCCAAAATGGATGGGGACCTCAGAGGTTTTTTGTTTTTTTTTTCACAAGGAGTTGGCAGCTACTGAGGAAAGAACTTGTGATAGAATCCTTGTGTACCGTGGAACAAACTATGTAGTGCATTTATGTGTGACATAGCAGAAAGCATGCACCAATAGTCTGACAATTCCAGGCCCTTGTATTTTGTCTTTAGCATATTAGAAATGAGGGGATTTTTAATAGATCATTAAGACCTTATTTTACGCAAGAAAGTCATGGAAACCACATATGGTTTATTATGTATGTATCTTTCTATCTCTATGTCAATCAGCTCAATCAATGATGTCTTCACTAAATGTAACACCCAATGAGGTGGAAGTGCAATCCACTAGCCCATGGACATCATTAGGATTATTAATGGTTGGAATACCGAGACATCCACTGAGCTTATTCAGACTGGTGTGGGAGGACCAACTCTCAGCCTCATTCCTATCTTGCCAATACCAGATTCAATACACTAGCAACAGCTGAGAAAATAAAATTTAGTGAGTTAAATTTCTACAGAAAGGCTTTCATGTAAAAAAAGAAAAGTCTCTATATAATGTCTCAGTGACCAAAATGGACCTTCGGCTAGTTTTTCAAAGCATTTGAACATTATTGTTAGTATTTTTGTTGCTTATTAACAGTTTTTAAATGATCTGAATATATGACACAAAGAGAAACTAGCCTCTTTGAGTTCCTTTCAAGGTAAATTATTTCCTTTTAGGATTTCTTTTAGATAAGTGATGTTTTAAAGCTGTCCCTGTGATTCTGAGTCACCTACTGTTTCTTTGTAAGGGAAGTTGACTCTTTCATATTAACTGTTAAATCTGTATTACCACTCACCTGTTGTCACTTGTCTGAAAAAAAGCTTTCATTTTCAACCTTTGCCAGTTTGCAGGAATCACATTTGAACTTACTACCCAAGCACCCACTTGGGCCACCATCTGAGCTTGCCTCACATTAAGGACCCCTGCCCTCTGGTGCTTATCATATAAAATCGGGGGAGAGTATTGCAGGAAAATACATTAAATGTGGGGAAAGCAAACAAGCAAATCAGAGGCGCTTATGTGAGACCAACAAAGCAGACTGACAGAAAGAAAATTCAATGTGATGTTTGTCCTTATGCCAAAAAAGAAAAGTTTTGTTTGTGAAATGAACTGACTAAACTGAATTCTTCAAATTTGTATATTCTTTAAACTTGCATATGGTGGGTGCTCATGTCTTCTCTGAGTTCAAACACATAGCTAAACAATGAAAATCCCTATTAAACATCTCATGGACGTTACTTTCTTGCCTTTTGTAGCCTCTACTGAAGTAGAGACAGAAATAGATCAAGAATGACTCTGCATTTTTATAAAGTATAATAATTTCTTAATTTTTCCATTTTGGATTATTGGTATATTGCTAGTGCTTGTTTTTACACTTGGCAAATAATAGGCTATATATCATTTTTTAATGAATGAAAAAAGTCTCATTCGAGGCAGTAAAAGGTTCTATGGTTATACTTCTAAACTCTGGTGTAGACTGTCTAATTTCAACACTTTCTAGTTTTTTGATGTCAAGAGATCTACTTAACCTCTTTGGGCCTAGCTTTTCTCATCTGGAAGTGAAAATAATAATAGTTATCTCATATATGAAATAATACACAAAAAATTTAGACTGGTGACTGGAACATAATAAGCACTCCAACATTGTTATTGCTATTCAGGAATTAATCACAGAAAATATGTTTCTTCTGCCTGTTTGGGGCCATTTGTCTTACTTTACTTTCTGAACTCTGGGAATTATAAACTAAACTCATTAGCCAAAAGGAATATAACAGAAATAAATATTTAATAAAAGCAAAGGCATACACTGAATCCTAAATTAAACATAAATTGTTTATGAATTATTTATTTCACATTTCTGCCCTACTTCTTTTCTACATAACATATCAGGTAAATTGAAACAAACAACATTACAAATATTTACTAAAATGTAAATATAAGTAAAACATCAAGATTAAAGGAAACAAAAATAAAAGTACAATAGCAGTTTTTATAATTGTTTTATTTTTTCTCTGAGCTCACAATGACAACTCTTCAAAGTGCTGTCATCAATTATATAGGACCTACTAAGTGCTATATTGAAACATAGGAAGCATGATAATTCCCCAGGAGAAAGGCTTTTCCTAACACTGAATTCTAAAAGTAATTTTTCATAGAAGTTATTACAAAAAGGACATGGAAGAAATGCAATCAGCAATGTCTTTAACAACATCTTTACTGCAAATGTAATAATTGATTTCTATGACAGTTTCTCATATGACCTTTGAAAAAAGCTAAAAGCAATAATCAAAATTTGATTATATTTCTACCACATTATATTAATATTATGAGATTGGTATAAGTGGAATTGGACATTTGAAAGTAGGAAGCAAAAATTATTGATTACTTGTCAGAGTACTCAAAGGAGGATTACAATTTAACTGAAAGTCACTTCAATAAACACTTATTGACTGTTTACTCTGTACCTGGACCAGGGATAGGTGCTGAGATTTTAAAATTAATGAATTAGAACAGACTCATCTATTCTGCTTGGTTAGAGTGGATGTCATATAAGCCAATGACTTTAAAGAAGTGTTAATTTTATTTTGATTGAAAAGCAACAATCTCATTTAAAAAAATGAAACAACATATTTTCTAGATTGCCAATGATGATTTCCAAAATGATACATTGAAGAATTAAGTATAGATTATTTACCCAAATGTAGATTATATCAATAGTCTGAACAAGAAAATAAACCTAAATGAAACAACAACAAAACCTTCTTCTCTTTGAGTCTATGATTTCATGAATCTTAGAGATGTTCTTGTCAATATCTTTCCCAATGTAAGGAACTCCTCTAAAATATTATAAAGATATGTTTCACCAGCCCTGCTTGAACATTTCAACAGGAAAAGCTTACTACTTTGGGATATTCTTTATGTTGAGTAAAAGATGGCCTTCCTATTTAAATCAATTAAGGTGATTTCAGTGGTGAGGAACCCACTAACATGGGCTTAAATGAGGTTGGGTAGTGGACAGTTTCAGGGACAGCAGATTTCATTACAGACCAAGTTTTTTTTTTTTTTCATATTTCACTCTGTCATTCTCAGAATGTTAAATTTCTTTCTCATGCTTGTGTACTTATTGTCAGAAGAGCTGTGAAAACTCCACACATCAATTCTGAAAGGAGAAAAGGGTTTATGCTTGTTATTTTCTGAATGAAAATCCTTTATATATGAAGAATACTATTTGTTGTATGTGCTCTCAGTAGGTTAAATACCTCTAATCCAAGGTTGATAGGCATCAGGGATTGACAGGGAAGGGAAACAAACACTAGAGTGCCTTACAGCATCAATATCACAGTCACATTCCCTTTTATTAGCAATAACATACTATGGCACTGATACAAGGTAACATATCTAGTTAGTCATTGATCAGACCCACCCCTAATATTTTCAGAGTCTGAGCCAAGAGTATAAATAAATCCCACATTCTAAATATGTAAAATAATCTAAATAATAAATAAATATGCAAAATGCACCTAAACATATAAAATAATGAATGAAGCTACCAAAGCATTAAATAAGTCATGTTCAATTCTATTCTCCTACCATTCCAGGGGCCTGTCTTTTCTCTGCTCTTTTTGTAGTATCTGTGCTTCCTGCCTTAACTCAAATCTGTGGTCAAAAACCTGTTTAGTGGAACTCCCTCTTCAGCTCTGCTCTTATTAATCCAGTCAGATACCTGCATCCATAGGACCTGAGTTGAAACAGCAACTCAGAAATGAGGACAGTTGTCTACTTGCTCGTTTTACGATTGCTATAGCTATCTTATAAAAACCTGTATTCCTTATCAGAACCTTCTGGATTTCGGAATGGTGATATATGTATAAGCTGTGTTTGGTATAACACTGCCAGTGGGATGTGGACAGCAGGCTAAAATCAAACACGATGCCTCTCTAGTAAAGATGTGAATATCACACAAAATGGGATAAATAGACTGTAAATAGCCTCACATCAACTCATGTCAGGTTTTGCTGCCAAAGAAGTCCAGGTCCAATCAGGTTTTGCCACTCAACGAACAATTAAAAATGAAACAAAAACTACTGTTTTTAGACCTTTTTGAACTTCAAAATTGCATTATAAGAGACTGGATCTGTTGTATACTAGGCACTTAGCTAGGTATTTAAATATATTTTATAATTCAACCCTTATAAAGGTGGTTATAGTTATTATCATTTTATATATGGAAAGAGTGAGGTCCAGATAGGTTAAATAACTTGCAAAAAAAGCTATGTTTCAAACCCGTTTTTAATCCCTGTAGAGCATGCTGGACTGCCAATAACACATACAGAACCTGGGGTAGATTCCACTGGCAGTTTCATGGAGAACTTCCTTCAGAATTATTGCTATGATGCACTTAGGACAACCCTTCTGACATCACAGCATTGTCCACACACACTGTCTCCATAAAGAGACCCCAGATAAGCAAATAATGGGTCTTGGAACATTTCTATGGTATAACATACTTCATTTAGGCATCCTTTTGAGAAAACTATGACTTATCAAAGATTCCAACCCAATGATACAAACCACTGGATTAATGAACAATTTATCAATTGTTTAAGGAATATTTGCCTGTCAGATTTCTGTTGTCTTGTATGCGTCTTCCTCTTCCTGGAATGCAAATATGCCTTTTACAATCCTCATCATGCTGGTTGTTTGGGTTCCCTGGATTATTTCCATTCACACCCTTAATGATGAGAATCCAGGAAGTGTGTATTACTAATAGATACAGATCAATAATGTTTAGTGCAACAGAACTGAAAAGGTCATCTTTCTCTTCCTCCAAACAAGTAGCAAATCATCAACTGTTAGGATACACTTCTATGTTGTTAACTTGTTTGCGTTGGTTTTGGTTGTTGATTTTAATTAGTGAAGTTGTTTATATTGATCTGAATTCTGCCCTTGGAATATACAGATGTCATTTTGGGTCCACTAGCAGTGTGAGATAATTTTTCTGTAATTCATATACTCTATTTGCTTTCTAAACTTTCTTTTACTATCTGTAGTAAACATCTGTGAAAAGGTTGGTTGCTGCAGATGTCTAGTATGTGACTCTGGAATCCATGAATGCCCAGCAATACCCCAGTCAATAGTCCTGGTCCATCGACATCATCTATTTCTCTTCCTATGGGATCTCAACCAGTCCTTTAGCTTTAATGCTATTCTTTGCTGCTGATCTCTTTAGTAATTTCCTGAGCCTCACCTTTGCCTGAGATGCCAACCTCTATATCCACTGACTTCTAGATATATTCATTTGGAGGTCTAATAGACATCTCAAAACTTACCATCTTCCAAAGATAAATCTTAATTTCTACCCCTCATCCTGATCCTCCCTATTTTAATATTGGCATCTACTCAGGTGCACCCAGCAAAAACATTGCAATGATACTTTTTTCCCCTATTCTCTCACTCTCCCCATTTAACATATCAACAAATCCATCAACTCCACCACCATATAATTCTTGAATATTGCAACTTATCTCCACTTCAGTGCCTCTCTCCTAGCACTGAAAGCCATCATCTCTCCCTTGGGGTGCTGCAACAATCACGTAGTTGGTTCCTCTGATTTTACTCTTGCCACCTACAATTCAATACCCAAAGTGTAAACAGAATAATTCTTCCAGATTGTAAATTAGAGTAAATCACACACCACCTGCTTTCTGTTTCTCGAATGTATATTCATTTCCATCTCGGGGTCTCTGCCCTTGCTGGTCCCTCTGTCCGCACTTCTCCTACCTCTTCCAGCCTGACCACAGATTTTTGTATGGCTTCCTCCTTCTCATCATTCAAATCCTAGATCAATGTCACTTTCTCATAGGGGTCTTTCTATCCAAAATAGCCTTCAATCCCATGGCGTCATTTTCTATATAACTCTGTTCCTATGTCCTCATAGTATTTATGATTACTCACGTTATTTTATTTGCTTACTTATTATCTATTTTCTGCACTAGAGTGCAGTTTCCATGGTGCTTACAAGTATCTGCTGCTTCTCCCCTTCGAGGCACACAGAAGACTGCTTCCTCAGGCCTCTTGGAAGTTCATGGTGCTAAGTGATCAGTTCTGGCTGATGAAATGTGAGCGAGGTCAGATGAAACCACTAGGCTGAGGCAATGAAAAGTTTGCTTGCAATTTTCAAGTTCATCTTCTCCTGATGCAGAGATGGGGAAAACCACATGGTTTTTTTAGATCATTTGTCTATAAAATACTGCAGTCTTCATAAGCCTGGATCCTTGGGTGACTGGGGGGAGCCTATCCTTGTTGAACATTAGCCATGTGTGAGAAATATACTTTGGTTGCATTAGATCTCTGAGATGTTAGGGTTACTATAAAATTACGTAGCCTATCCCTATTAATACAAAAAGAAGCAACCTTGAATTATATTTTATTTTTATTTATTATTTTATCCCCAGTATCCAGAATAAAGTCTGAGACAAAATAGGCTATTTTAATAAGTGAATGAATCCATGTTGCCTGTTTTCTGTCCATTGCTGGTAGCTAAATTCTTGAGGTTTACTAGTAACTGGTGACTAAAATATTTGCATGGCCTAGGAGACTGCTTATTCATTTGTGAATTGTCCCCTACGGTACTCTTATTCTAAAAAATTTATTCCTGTGCCATGAAACAAGTAAATTCCAAATTATTTGTGATTTGGGTAGGTGGAGAAAATGGATTAAGAGAGTTAAGTAGTAGATTAAATAAGGAAGATAAAAAGTTGGTCATGTCATAGTTTTTCTCATCAAAGCTATAATTTCACTCTCTTGTTTCCAGAGGGGGCAATTGCCAGAGAACCAGTATTTATTAATCATCAAATCTTATATTCTATTGTTCTACATCATCTATTTTATCTGCCTCCTAACCCTCTTTTTTTCCTATTCTCCTTATCTTTCCATTTTCACCCCAAATCTATTAACTCTGATTATTTTCCTACTCTAGTCTAAATCAGTATGGTTTAGAGAGGTACAGCCAGTGTTGGGAGAAGACTTGAGAAGTGGAGGCATTTCTCTTCTCTTTTCTTTTTATAATATTATGTGGATATTGTGTGGAACTATTTTGTGTGTGTGTTGTGGTAGAATTTCAAGAAGATTACATGACTTTTACAGATTCAGATCGCTTTCCATATTATAGTGAGCTTAGATTAAAATTGCTTTTCAATTTCCAAGCTATCGCCAACTAAAAGATAAAGAGGGTGCAGCTCCAAAGATTTGGTGAACTAGGAAAAATCATTATGACATTAAAAAATTGCCACAAATAAGTAATAAAGTAGGAAATAATGTGAATAGTCAACATGTGACTCCAATTGTGTTTCGGTTATTTATTTTCATGCATCTGTAGCATTCATTTAAAATGAAAAGGATTACTGAAAATTAAAAACAACATGTTAAATCCATTAAGTCCAGTTTATTGGGATATGATGTTCACTGAAGCTAAAGTTCTGCTTCAGTCCATTATATTCTTGAAAAATATTGATAAAGCTCCAGAGAATTTAAAGAAGGAAACTTTAGAGAAAGACATTTGGAGTTTTTCCCATAATTAAAGCCATTTAAGCTTGTTTTTTCCTCCTAAAATTACTAGTCTTATGTGAATAATTTTTGATTCAACTCACCTTTTTTGGAGGGAAAATTATCCCACATTTTCACTTCCAGATATTTTCATTAAAATTTAAAGGTTTTAAATGAATATATTCAATGCAGATAAATTGCTTTTTCCTCAAAAATGAGTGTTTTGGGTCCAGTTCAATTATTTACACATTGTGTATTACTCCAGTGTGCTATATCAAAGATACTTCTCCCTGGAAAAATGTACAAGATGATTATAATTTAATTGCTTTTAGATGTTGCAAGACAAAGTATGAAATTATAAACTTGCCTTTTGAATTTGGATTGCTAATGATGACTGCTTTTGGTGTAAGTGCTTGTGTGTGTGTGTGTGTGTGTGTGTGTAATTTTTAAGCAAGTTCTAGTAATAATTTAATTATAAGGATTCTGTGACTATACTGTAAAATAGCATAATTCTTTCTTGTTTAATATATTCAATTAACAACACACATTCCTAGACATTGCCCAAGGAGAAGAACAACTGGACATTTAATGAGGCAAAAGTTACAACAAGATCTTGGCTGTATTTACGGTGCCTGACTACATGAAGATCTGAGAAATTCTGTGTCCTAGTGAGGTTCCTCTTGTATATACATTCCTTAAGTTAGGGGAAAAA
>NW_007739069.1:0-1298 GCF_000696425.1 Galeopterus variegatus | reverse complement strand
AAAAAGATGACAGTGGGGAAAAATAAAAACAAGTATCCATCTGCCTAGTATGAGACCATAGATTTTTTTCTTCTTTATTATTTTATATTATTTTTCTTATATCTTTCCCTCTATCAAATATCTAGTCTAGTTTCAATCCCTTGATGGTCAGTTGATTTTGTGTTCTTTTATTAAGCATGGATTATGTGTGTCAAGTCCTTCCCAAATTTGAATTACAGGTATAAATAAATTTGGAGCAAGAGCCCATAAATAACCAAAATTCTGGAAAAGTAATTCACATGCCCATTGAATGAATGACCTGTCAGTAGGTCAATCTATGCAGACAAATAGGAATAAGCTATTCTCCCAGTTTCATTGGGTAAATAAAAAGGACAAACATATCATCTCTTTTAAGTCTCTTTTTAAAATACTGTTCTTAAAAGCATTTTTTTTCTTTATTTTTTACCAGTAGTTCCTAAACAAGCCAGATTTATTGCTGTTACAAATTTTAAAAGTTATGTGAAAGTACTACTAAAATAAATAAACTTCTTCTCAAATTGTTTTTATTTATCTCCATGTTATTGTGTCTCTTAAGAGCTGTGACTGTTGTTATCGGTCTCCATGAAGATCACTTGAATTTTCAACCTCCATTTTCTGACTTTGTTTGTGCTTTTTTCTTTTCTCTGAATTCTTCCTCCTCCCCTTTATTTTCTTTCTGATGCTTCTATGCTTTTAATCTCAAATGATATTCTCAAAGGGACAATGAAGTTATCTAAAATATTTTAGGCTATTGACATTTCTTTTTCTTTGCATTTATTCTATTCCTGATTTATTCATCCATTGGTTCTTTTATTAAGTGTTTATTTAATTCCAATCATTACACTATACTCAGGAACATAATGATATATAAAGCTCAGTTCCTGCCCTCAACAACTTCAGTCTAATGTCAGAAACTGACAAAAAATGTACTATGGACTTTCCAACTAAACAAGTTTATTTGAGTGCAGTGATTTTTTTTTTTTAATTTATCATGGTATCCATAGTATCTACACCTCTAGGGAGAACATAGTAGTTTCTCAATAAATATTTTTAAAAAACTGAATGTATGGAAGCATGAATGAATAAGACGGTCTGATGTTATAAGTGCTACAATAGAGAAGTTTACAGGAAAAGGAACCCAGATGGGTATGCAGAGACTCAATGAAAGCACCTGAAGAAGTGATGCTAGACTTTATGTTGATGCTTAGATCACAAGCAACAGCCCCTAGGAGTACAAAGGGAGAAGGATGTCCCAAGAAATGTCAAAAAGACATGAAAGA
>NW_007739068.1:38704-39043 GCF_000696425.1 Galeopterus variegatus | reverse complement strand
AAAAAAAAATGCTCCAAGCCCAACATTTATAACGTTTCTCAGCTGATTGTCTCCTGGACTAAAAAAAGGGGTTTATAATTTGCTCCTACTATTGACCCTTGCTTTTCCTTTGTTTCCACAGAAATGCCTCTTATGAAATACCTGATTGATCACACCATGTAGAGGCCTGACTTACATAGGAATTCACCTACAACATCATTGCCTAAAATGAGACACAACTGCCTAACTGGACTAAACTACACTCATGACTAAGAGACTGGTACCATAACATATGGGACAATATATGTCCTTACATTTGTTATTTCCTTCTTGCTCCACATCATGTTCTCTCCCTTGAGA
>NW_007739068.1:36168-36717 GCF_000696425.1 Galeopterus variegatus | reverse complement strand
GCCGCTGCGCTCTCAAGCGGTGCACTGTAGCAGTGCGCCACCGGGCCGGCCCTTAAATCAACGTTTTAAAATAAGCTCAAATGTCTAAAATTACCAAAAAACCCCAAAGGAAACATATACAGCAATAGTAAAGAGACAGAAGTTCTATCAAGATATAGAGATAGAAATTATCAAAAACTACCCAGCGGAAATTCTGGGAGTAAAAAGCAAAGTAGCTGAAATGAAAAATCCAGGAGAGGTGTTCAACAGCAAAGGAGAGGTGATCAGACAGCAGGAAGAATCAGCTGATCTGAGGCAGGACAGAAGAACCCAGGGCTGCAGCCTCTGCTGCGAGCATGAGTGAGATCAGAGCTTCTCTAGCTTCCCTTTTCTCCTAGGAAGAAAGCAGGAGGTGACTATTCTTTCTTTCTTTCAAGAATGTGTTGATAATATCAAACAATACATGGCAGGCCACTAGGTGCAGAATGCTCACGTGTGTATGAGTTCATGACCAAAATAAATAGGGAAACACATATAAAAGAGTGGTGCATGTGTGTGTGTGTGTGTGTG
>NW_007739068.1:30464-30836 GCF_000696425.1 Galeopterus variegatus | reverse complement strand
CTCACCTGGCTTCTCTGTGCTGCTGGGTCTTTGTTCTCTGACTGCTTTCAAGGCTTTCTCCTTAACAGTGGTTCTGGCAACTTGATTATGATTTGCCTTTTCTTTATGTTTCTTTTACTCATAGTTTGACGAATTTCTTGGATCTTGGGGTTTAGTGCTTATATACACTTTGGCAGATTATTGGTCATTATTTCTTCAAATGTTTTGTCTACCACTCTCCTTACTGGGAGCCCAATTACACTTGTGTGAGAACACTTGATATTGCTCCAGAACTGAGAATGTTCATTTTTTCAACTGTTTTCTGTTTCATTTTAGAATACTCCTATTTCTCTGTGTTCATGTTCATTGACCATCTGCAGCAGCTAATCTGCC
>NW_007739068.1:26744-27895 GCF_000696425.1 Galeopterus variegatus | reverse complement strand
TGGATAAACAGTGTGAGACAGAGAATGTTCAAACGGTGGAGGGGCTGGGCAGGGGGCGAGCAAGCCTCAGGGGCAGCAGCAGTAGCAGAGATTGGGCCCCTGGGTTCTTCTGTCCCCAGGTGAGTGTCTTGTGCTCATCTGTGAGGCTGCACTTGGCCAGCACTGGGCCACTGTTCTGTGGTCACTGAGAGGTCATTTCATCTGACCCTTTTATTTCAAGGATAGTAAACACGTTTAGAGAAGACGGGAAGTGAGACATCCAGGACTATGAAGCTGTCTAATGGCTGGCCCTGAGCAAGAAGCCTGATGGCTTGATTCATAATCCAGGAGTCTTTTTATACCTAAAGAACAAACAGACAAAAAGACCAGAAAAACTAAGAGCACATCTCAGACCACAGAAAGACCTTGAGAACAAGTCCGAAACAGACATCAGAACTGCTCCTTAAGATTAACAAGGCAGCTTTTAGGGTGTGTTTTCCCCAGAGAGGAAATAGCAAGAGGCTCTAGAAAGTCTAACACTTGTGACAATTGTGGGGGAGGAGCAAGGCAAGGAAACCCCCCCCATGACTCATGTCTGGAAGAATGCAGTGTCAGTAGAGTCCCTGAAGGCATAGACCTGGGACAATGTGCTCCACCCTTCCCCACCCCATCAGACCTACTCTGTTAGGGGCACNGATCTGTCTGTGTGGACTTTTTCTTCTGTGTCCCTCATTGTCCTTGTCACTGATGGCATTTTTCTCCTCGCCTGGGCAGCCCTTCCAGACTGTTCACCTGAATCGACCTCGAGGTATGTTTGTGCCTCAGCTCCCTGTGAACTGGAACTGTCGTAAGGGAAGGAAGGGCCATGCCTTGTCCCTGATACTGCATGGTTCCTTGCACAGTGTTTTCACAGGGGCCAGACGTGCTGTCTTAGTGTACTTTCTGTCACTTACAGCAGAATACCTGACACTGGGTAATTTATAAAGAAAATACTTTTATTTCTCACAGTTCTGGAGTTTGAGATGTCAAGTTCCAGCAGGCACATTGGACAAGTGTTCTCTTACTGGTAGGGACCCTCTGCAGAGTCCCGGGTGGCACAAGGCATCACATGGCAAGAAGGCAAGAGTATGCTCACATGTTGTCTTCCTCTCCTTATAAAGCCACAGTCTCCT
>NW_007739068.1:23548-24911 GCF_000696425.1 Galeopterus variegatus | reverse complement strand
TCAGTTTCCAACACTGCTACACTGGAGATCAAATTTCCACATGAGGTTTGGAAGGGACAACACATCCAAACTCCATCAGCTACCTCACCAGTTCCATCTAGTCCCATGTTGGAATCCTCACAGCAGTGTAGTGGCCATTTAAGCTACTAGAGCCATTTGCCTCCAGCAGGCACCCAGGTACCTGTTGAATTTGGATCAGAGTCTCATGGGCTAGGTTGGTTTCAGTTTCTGTTTGCTGTGAGTTTAAGCTTCAAGGTGTTGGGCCAACATAATTTAGGTTGGAGTTTCCTGTAGGTATCTGTTGAAACAGGCTAGAATGACCTTAAAGAGGAGACAAATTTGTAGTCCTAGTAGGAGGAGGATCATTAAAAACTGTAGGATGGGCTGGCTGGTTAGCTCACTTGGTTAGAGCTCAGCCAGAACATGAGGCAACCAGTGCCAGAGGTCAGCCAACAAAAAATATCTGAGAATTGGAATTTTGCCTTGCCAAGGAGGCCCTTCGAGAGCCCTCCTTCTAGGGATTTAGCCAATTTAAAAATTTTGGAAGTTTCCCATTCAACCTGGCTAGAAGTATTTATCCAACGACAGCATGAGGTATTGGTGATAGCACAAATGTTGCCCTTGCAGCAAGGAGGTAGTCTAGTGTGATGAGGTTATCTAGGACTCCATGAGCCACTTGCTGACTCTAGGTTACACAAGTCAGTCAATTTTAATGACAACCAACCAGGACTGAACAGGCTNTTAGACTCAGCCACTCAGGATCCATCTCAAAGGTTTGGCTCTTTCAGGTTTTACATCTCTCCTTTTTGATTGGAAGCTGTCAGCAGACAGCACTGATGATCGATGATGTTGGTTTCGTCCTGTTTATGGTGCTGAAGTGGTTGGCTACTGTTTTAGTCTGTTTGTGTTGCTAAAACAGAATACCTAAAACTGGATAACTTATAAAGAAGAGAGGTTTATTTGGCTTATGGATTCTGGGACAGCTGCATCTGGCATGGGCCTCAGGCTGCTTCTACTCACGGCGGAAAGTGGCAGGCAGCCGGCAGGTACAAGCAGATCACATGGCGAGAGGAAGCAAGAGAGAGAGAGGTGGTGCCAGCATCTTTTTAAGCAACGAGCTCTCACGGGAACTAACAGAGCGAGAACTCACTCACTACCCCCTTCCCCCAGGGAGAGCATTAATCCATTCATGAGGGATCTGCCCCCATGACTCAATCAGTTTCCAACACTGCTACACTGGAGATCAAATTTCCACATGAGGTTTGGAAGGGACAACACATCCAAACTCCATCAGCTACCTCACCAGTTCCATCTAGTCCCATGTTGGAATCCTCACAGCAGTGTAGTGGCCATTTAAGCTACT
>NW_007739068.1:17068-22452 GCF_000696425.1 Galeopterus variegatus | reverse complement strand
CTGACTCTAGGTTACACAAGTCAGTCAATTTTAATGACAACCAACCAGGACTGAACAGGCTTGCATCCCTCATTTACACAGCATACTGGCATGTGAGCTTGGGCAGGAATTTTCTCCATATAAGACAAACCTTGTTCTTGTTCTTTCAGGGTGCACTTTCCTTTTGTACCTAAGGCTCATCTTCCCAGTTTGAGCAAAAGATATAAAGACCTTTGTTGTGTCCTAATAGCTCGAGTGGTGAAACAGGCAATTCTACTACTGTATGGGGAAGAGTTCTAATATTCATTCCAACCTGTAGTAAGTCTAAACCAGGAACCCAATATTCTTCCAAGCCTAGCCCTTTCACTGAGGTTGACATTTTCCAGCAAATCCATTCTTGGGAGTGTCTGCAGCTATTATTTTCACATTCAGATGGGTCCTCATCAGGGTAATGATCAGTTATGGATAATGCCCTCTTTTATCTGTGATGAAGGGAACCTGCCTGAGTAACAGCCTTGAGGATAAGAAATGATGTGGTTAGATGTCCTAAGAAGCAGGTCTCTCCCATCCACCATTTGTCAAGGTATTCATAGGACCAAAGATCTTTCTCATTTACGTAAACAAAAATATAGCCAGTGGGAGCACATGAAAGACTAATACATTTTTGGAAATTTTGAGACTCACTATGAAGTATGTTTTGGAGAAGGGGGTTGAGCCAAGAATTAGAATAGGGCAAGGACCAAGGAATGGAAGTCGTATTTATCTGGGAGAACTTCGAGGGATTGGGGGATGCAGAGAGAAGAGCAAGGCTCCAGGAACATATTGATTTCCAATAGGTCTTATAAAGAGGATGAGGATCATATTCTGTATATTGCTCACTAAGATAAACCAAGGTGGAGGCTAGAGAAATCCTTATAGAGAAATTCACAGTATAGTTTAAGTCATAGAAGTCAAGGTATAGTGATATTGGGCCCTGTGTTTTGCCAGTGTGCTGTTAATTGAGTGTGAATAATTGAATTTGTCCTGAGTCATATAATACCTACCTATGACAATAGCTGGTGGTAGGAAAAAACAGAAGTCTGGGGGGAGGGGGTGGTAAAGACATCAAGGGGGCTTTTTGTGTGAGCCACAGTTAAATTAGGAACATTAGAGAAGTTGTAGATGGGTACAATGGTAGGATCCTTATTGTGTGCAAAAGAACCAGCAGATAAACAGTGACAAATTCAACATCCTGATAAGTTCCCAGAAGAAGCTAAAGATTGAGAAAATTGGACAATGGCATGGTTTTTCCATGAATTTGGGGTAGCTAGGTGGAAGGACTGACCGTTAAAGAAGGGCAGGAAAAGAGGTCAGTAGAAGAAGGGTCTTCCACAGTCATATTAGCAACTTTGATTTTGGGCTCACAGGAGCAAGGGCCGGGGTGGAGGGTGGATGGGAGGGAGAAAAGAGAGGCATAAAAATCAATGACCTGAAGATCCACATTAATGACCCATAAAATAGGTATAAGTTAAACTCAAAGGAAGTAACAGGAAGCAAATAATAAGAGTACAAATCAATGAAATAGAATAGAAATAATAGAAGGAATTGACAAACCAAAAGTTGGTTCTCTGAGATAATCAATACATTTAATAAAATAAAATCAATAAGCCAAATTTCAAATGAAAACAGCAGGAGCACGAAACACCAGTATCAGGAATTAGTGATTGGATAATCTCTACAGTCATTAAAAATAATAATGGCATCTTATCAATAGCTTTATGCCAATACATTTGAAAACTTGGAGAAATGGACAAATTCCTTAAAAAATACTTCTTAGCAAAATAGCCACAATATGTAACGATAGTGTGAATTATCCTACAACTATCTATGAATTAAAATCCTTTATTTGAAAGCTTACAATTTATTTCACCAATGAATTCTATAAATATTTATGGAAGAACTGACCCCAATCTTACACAAATTGTTTCAGAAAATATAGGAGGAGGTAATACTACTTCGCTGTTTTATAAGGCCAGCATAACCCTGGTACCAAAATCTGACTGACATTAGAAGAAAAGAAAAATACTGATCAATATTTACTTGTATAATAAATATACAAGTAAAAATCTTTACTTAAACAATAGCCAATAGAATCCAGCAATATTTGAAGAAGATAATATGAGCAAGTGGGGTTTATTCCAGGAATACAATTGGATTAACACCTGAAAATTAATCAGTGTTATTCATCATATTAATAATGTGAAGGAAAAAAGTATATGAACATGTTTAATTGATGCAGAAAAATTAACAAAATTAAAACGAAAATTAAAATTTAACCAAATTTAACACCAATTCACACACACAAAATTATCCTATTAGAAACAAATGGGACCTTCCTCATCTGATAAAATGCACATATAAAAAGCTACAGCTAACATTTAAAATGGCAAAAATATTGATTGGAACCATCTCCAACAGTGTTCATGCCCACCAAATCCATTCTGCACTGTACTAGCCAGGGCAGTAAGCCAGGAAGAAAGGCAGAAAGATTGGGAAGGAAGAAATATAAGTATCTTCACTTGCAGAGAACAACTACTAGAACTAGCAAGTGAATCTAGCAGGTCACAGGATACAAGGTGGTAACACACAAGGGAATAGGATTGTGAGAGCACAAAAAGGAGACAGGGTTGGAGGAACACACGTTAGCACAGCTGTCACCAAATATAGTACTTGAAAAATTTTTATGTAGAAGAGAGTTGCATTTTATCTTGTTTAAATCCAGGCAGTCAAATTGGGGTCAGCATAAGCTGTCTTTGTTTTAATCTCCTCCTTCTTCTTTTTTCTCCTCCTCCTTTTCTTTCTTCTTTTTCTTAAATGTAACTTTCTCATTTAAAACACTCTTCAATTACAGAAAAGCTGCAAAAACTATACTAAGCACTTTTCCCTGAACCATGTGAGAGCAAGCTACCCATGGAATGCACCTCACCCCTGTACACATCAGTGGGTATTTCCCACAAAGAAGGAAGTCTTCGCCCATAACCACAATACTACCTTTAATATTAGACAACTAACACCAATATATTACTACCAACTGATTCTCAGGCCCCTTTTAAATTTCTTCAGGTGTCCTTGTGAATTAATCTATTTCACAGAGATCTTATCCTGAATAACTGTGTTGCTATTTCATCTTTTTCTGTTACTCTTTGGTACTTAGTGAAACACT
Source organism: Galeopterus variegatus (assembly GCF_000696425.1). Lineage (NCBI taxonomy): Eukaryota > Metazoa > Chordata > Mammalia > Dermoptera > Cynocephalidae > Galeopterus > Galeopterus variegatus. The sequence continues at coordinate 19,271 of NW_007739068.1, read as the reverse complement.
GACATGTTATTTTGGGGGACATTTGTCAAGTGCCTTTTTAAACCTGAAGACCATTATCTAACATTTCATCCAGTATCCTGATTTTTTAAAAGTTTGCACATTGTATAACCCTCATTAGTAAAATTATGTGTGTGTGTGAACACTCCACCCAACCACAGCATAATGCACATGTTTCTTAGGAGTTAGGTCGCAAAACAAGTCTTAATAAATTTTTAAAAATTGAAATCATATGAAGAATCTTTTCCAACCACAATGAAATGAAACTAGCAATCAACAATGGAAAATCTATAAACATGTAAAAATTAAACAACCCACATTCTTTTGAATTTATTTTATTGGAACATAGTTGATTGTATATATCTGTGGGGTACAGTATTGAATATCAATACCTGTGTGCCATATGTGATGTTCAAATAAGGATAATTAGTATATTCAGCATTGTACAATGTAATAGATTTTTATGCCTCTTTATCAATTCCTGCCTTACCCCTTTCCCCCTCTGCCTTTCCACCTCGGGAAACCTCAGTCCTGTTCTCTTCTTTTGAAAGTTCAGTATATTATTGTGATTGTTTGTTCCTTCCTCCCTCCCTCCTTCTCTCTCTCTCTCACTCTCTTTCTTTCTGCTCCCACTTGCAAGTGAAGACATGCGGTATTTCTCTTTCTGTGCCTGGCTTATTTCACTTAACATGATTTTCTCCAAGGTCATCCATGCTGCTGCAAATGGCAGTACTTCATTCTTTTTATGGCAGAGTAGAACTCCATTGTGTATGTATACCACATGATGGACATTTAGGTTGGTTCCAACTCTTGGCTATCGTAAATAGAGCTGAGATAAACATGGGGGTGCAGGTATCCCTTCGACATGATGATTTCCATTCCTTTGGGTATATACCCAGAAGTGGAATTTCTGGATCCTGTGGTGGTTCTATCTGTAGTTGTTTGAGGAAACTCCATACCATTTTCCATAATGGGTGCACCAATTTACAGTCCCACCAACAGTGTAGGAGGATTCCCTTTCCTCTGCATCCTCGCTGGGATTTGTTATTCTCTGTCTTTTTGATAATGGCCAGTATAACTGGTGTGAGATGCTATCTCAGTGTGGTTTTGATTTGCATTTCCCTGATGCTGAATGATGTTGAGCATTTTTTCCATGTATATGTTGGCCATTCATATATCTTCCTTTGAGAAATGCCTATTCAGTCTCTTTACTCATTTTTAAAATCAGGTTTATTTATTTATTTTAGTGGTAAGTTGTTTGAGTTCCTTGTATATTCTGTATATTAATCCTTTGTCAGATGTATAGTTGGAAATATTTTCTACCACTCTGTAGGTTGTCTTTTTTCTCTGTTAGTTGTTTCTTTTGCTGTGCAGAAGCTTTTTAGTTTGATATAATCCCATTTGTTTATTTTTCCTTTTGTTGCCTGTGCTTTTAGGTCATATTCATAAAGTCTTTGCCCAGTCCTACTTCCTGAAGTGTTTCCCGTATGTTTTCTTTTAGGAGTTTTTAAGATTCAGGATGTACATTTAAGTCTTAAATCCATTTCGAGTTGATTTGGGTATTCGGCGAGAGGTATAGGTCTAAGTTTCATTCTTCTCCATATGGATGTCCAGTTTTCCCAGAACGATTTATTGAAGAGGCAATCTTTTCCCCAGTGTATGATCTTGGTGCCTTTGTCAAGATCAGTTGGCTGTATGTAGATTGATTTCTGGGTTCTCTGTTGTGTTGCATTTATCTACATGCCTGTTTTTATGCCAGTACCACTCTGTTTTGGTTACTATAACTGTGTAGTATAATTTGAAGTCAGTTAGTGTTATCCCTCAAGCTTTATTTATTTATTTTTTTCACAGGACTGCTTTGACTATTCAGGGTCTTTTATTGTTTTTTATAAATGTTAGGATTGTGTTTTATATTTCTGTGAAAAATGTCACTGGTATTTTGATGGGGATTGTGTTCAATTTATAGATTGCTTTGTATATTATGAACATTTTCACAATGTTAATTCTTCTAATCCAAGAGCATGGAATATCTTTCCATCTTTTTTTTTGTTTTTTTTCCTTTTTGTCTTTTTTTCGTGACCGGCAACAGATCGCAACCCTCAGTGTCGCGCCCGTACCGGACCAGGACCGGCTACGGGATCGGCTACGGGATCGCAACCCTCGATGTTGCCCCCGCTCCTCGCTCAGCCAGTGAGCGGCCGGTCTG
>NW_007739068.1:15034-16462 GCF_000696425.1 Galeopterus variegatus | reverse complement strand
CGGCCGGTCTGTATGTGGGATCCGAACTCTCGGCGGGAGCGCCGCTGCGCTTCCCAAGCGGGGCACTGTAGCAGTGCGCCACTGGGCCGGCCCTATCTTTCCATCTTTTTGTGTCCTCTTTAATTTCCTTCAGCAGTGATTTGTAGTTCTCATTGTACAGATCTTTCACCTCCTTGATTAGCTGTATTCCTAGTTATTTTATTCTATTTTTTCTGTGACTATTGTTAAAGAGTTAGCTTTTTTGATTTCTTTTTCTGATAGTTTGTTGTTGGAGTATAAAAATGCTACTGATTTTTATGTGATTTTGTATCCTGTAACTTTATTGAAATAATTTATCAACTCTAAGAGTTTTTTTGTAGAGTCTTTAGGCTTTCCTATATATAGGATCACGTCATCTGCAAACAAGGACAGTTTGACTTCTTTTTTTCCAATCTGGATGCCCTTTTATTTCTTTCTCTTGCCTGATTGCTCTGGCTAGTATTTTCAATACTATGTTAAATAGGAGTGATGAGAGTGAGCATCCTCATCTTGTTCCCATTCTTAAGCCAAAAGTTTTCAAATTTTCCCCATTCAGGATGATACTGGTAGTAGGTTTGTAATACACTGCTTTTATTGTGTTGACATACCATCCTTCTATATCTAATTTGCTAAATCTTTATCATAAAGGGATGTTGATTGTGTCAAATGCTTTTTCTGCATCTATTGAGATAATCATATGGTTTTTGTCCTCAATTTTGTTGATGTGGTGTATCACATTTATTGTCTTCGCAGATGTTGAATCACCTTGAATCACTTGGTTGAATCCCATTTGATGATGGTGTGAAATTTTTTGATGCGTTTTTGTATGCTATTTGCTAATATTTTATTGAGGATTTTTGTGTCTATGTTCATCAAAGATATTGGCCAATGGTTTTTTGTTGTTGTTGTACCATTGTCTGGTTTTGGTATCAGGGTGGTGCTGGCCTCAGAGAATGTGGTGTATGGTTCTTTTAATGTACTGTTGTATTCTGTTGACTAGTATTTGGTTGAGGATTTTTACATCAATGAATGATGCAATATCAGGAATATTGGCCTGTAGTTTTCTTTTCTTGAAATGTCTTTATTTGGCTTGGATATTCACATGCAAAAGAATGAAATTGGCTCCTTACCTTATACCATATACAAAAATTAACTCAATGTTGATCAAGGATGTAAATGTAAGAGTTAAAATTATAAAACTCTTGGGAGAAAAGTGATAAAGCTTCAACCATGCTGGATTTGGTAATGATTTCTTGGACATAACAACAAAAACACAGACAACAAAAATAAAAATAGATAAATTAGACTACATCAAAATGAAAAACTTCTTTGCATCAAAGGACAAAATCAGCAGAATGAAAAGGCAGCCTACTCAATGGGAGAAAAGAAAGGATAAGGGGTTCATATCCA
>NW_007739068.1:13184-14558 GCF_000696425.1 Galeopterus variegatus | reverse complement strand
AGCAGAATGAAAAGGCAGCCTACTCAATGGGAGAAAAGAAAGGATAAGGGGTTCATATCCAGAATATAGAAAGAATTTCTACAATTAAACAACAAAAAACAAACAACTCAAATTCAAAAATGGGCAAGAACTTGAATAAGACATTTCTCCTAAGAATATATATAAATGGCCAACAAGAACACACAGAAAATATGCTCAGCATCACCAGTCATTAGGGAAATTCATATCAAAACCACGAGGATATATCACCTCACACTCATCATAATGGTTAATGAAAAAGCTAGATAACGAGTTCTGATGAAGATGTGGAGAAATTGGAACTCTTGTGCCCTGTTTGTGGATATATAAAATGTGGCAGTTGCTATGGAAAACAGTATAGTGGTTCCTCAGAAAATTCAAAATAGGATTGCCATATGATCTAGCAATTCCACTTCCTGGTATATACTCCAAAGAATTGAAAGCAGAGTCTCAAAGAGATTTTTTACACCCATGTCTATGGCAGCATTATTTACAATAGCCAAATGTCAACCAATGAATGGAAAAATAAATGTGGTATACATATAAAATGGAATACTATACAGCCTCAAAAAGGAAAAGAATTCTAACACACGGCACAACATGGACAAACCATGAGGATATAATACTAAGTGAAATATACCAGTCACAAAAAGATGAATACTGTATGAATTCCACTTATGTGAGGTACCTAGGGTAGCCAAATTCATAGAAACAGCATAGAATGGTGGTTGTCAGGACATGAGTGGGGAGTTGTTTAGTGCGTACAGACTTTCAGTCTTTCAAGATGAAGAAAGTTCTAGAAATTAGTTTCACAACAGTGTGAATGTACTTAACAGTACTGAAGTGTATATTTAAAATGGATAAGATGGTGAATTTTATGTTATGTGTATTTTACTGCAATTTTTAAAAAGCGCTTGTGTGTGTGTGAGAGAGAGAGGGAGACAGAATATTCACACATATGCGGACAACTAGTTGAAGTAAATAAGACAATATATTAATGGGTGCAATTTTTGGTTGAAGGATGCGATTATTTTTATTCTTCTAAAAACTTTCCTATACTTTCCTACAATCTGGGATAAGAGTGTTTTACTTTTTAATAAGAGAAAAGAATAAAGGAGAGTTTTCCAAGTGTGCATTACTTGGTTAACCCCAAAAGGCAAAAAGACTAATACGAATACACACGAATGGTTGAGAGTTTCAGAACTGGGGGAAAGATTCAAGTTCTGTTTAGTTTTGGAGGCTGGCGGTGGGGGAAAAGAATGTGAGATTGATCTTGGGATGGGTGAGATCTAGAAGTCACTTATGCCTCTCCTTGTTTTGTTCCCATAGGTCCTAGCTGAGTCAGTCACAATCACC
>NW_007739068.1:10195-11944 GCF_000696425.1 Galeopterus variegatus | reverse complement strand
TTGAAAATCAGTTGACCACAAATAGATGGGCTTATTTTGGACTCTCAATTCTGTTCCTTGATCTGTGTCTGTCCTTTATGCAGGACCAAACTGTCTTGAGTACAGTTGCTTTCTAATGAGTTTTGAAATCAGGAAATGTGAGTCTTCCTACTTTGTTTTCCTTTTCCAAGATTATTTTGGCTATACTTGGTCCCGTGCAATTCCATATTTTAGAATCAAATTGTTAATTTCTACAAAGAAGTCAGCTGAGTTTCTGATGGGGATTTTGTTGAATCTGTAACTCAGTTTGGAGAGTACTGTCATCTTACCAATTTTAAGTCGTTTGATCCATGAACATAATATGTTTTTCCATTTATTTAGATCATCTTTAATTTTCTTTATGATTTATACTTTTTAGACTATAAGTTTCACATTTACATTGTTAAATTTATTCCTAAGTATTTAATACTTTTTGGGGCTATTGTGAATGGAATTTTTTTCTAAATTTAATATTTGGATTGTTCATTGTGGGTGTGTAAAAATTTTTGTATATTGATCTTGTGTTCTGTAACCCTGAGGAACTTGAATATTATTTTTAATACTTTTTTAGTGAATTGCTTAGGATTTTCTATATAAGATTATGTCATTTGCAAATAGAGATTGTTTTACTTCTTGCTTTTCAATCTGGATGTCTTTTATTTCTTTTTCTTGCCTAATTGCCCCAGCTAGAACTTTCAGTACAATGCTGAGTAATAGTGGTGAGAACAGACATGTTTTTTGGGGAAAATCTTCCAGTCTTCCACCATTAAGTATGATGTTAGTTGTGGGGTTTTGTAGATGCCTTTAACCAGGTTGAGAAAGTTTACTTCTATTCTTAGTTTATTCAGTGACTTTTATCATGAAGGGATGTTGGGTTTGGTCAAAATCTTTCTCTGCCTCTTTTGAGGTGATCATGTGACTTTTGGTTTTTATTTTGTTGATATGACTTTTTACATTAATTTATTTTGGGCTGTTGAACCAACTTTGCATTCTTGGGATAAAATCCACTTGGTCATGGTGTATATTTATTTTTGTACATTTCTAGATTCAATTTACTAATATTTTGTTGCAGACTTTTGCATTTATAATCATAAGAATTATTGGTTTGTAGCTTTCTTTTCTTGTGATGTCTTTTTCTGTTTTGGGGATTACCGTAATGCTGTCTTCATAAAATGAGTTGGGAGGTGTTCCCTCCTCTACTATTCTTTGGAAGAGTTTGTGAATAATTGGTATTAATTTTTCTTGAAATGTTGGGTAAAATTCACTGTTGAAGCCATCTGAGTCTGGGCTCTCCTTTGAGGGTAGTTTTTTATTACTAAGTCAATCTCTTTACCTGTGATAGGTTTATTCAGATTGTCTATTTCACATTTAGTCAGTTTCAGTAGTTTCTGTCTTTCTAGAAATTTGTCCATTTCATATGTTACCTAATTTGTTGGCATCCAGAGGTTGACAGAATTCTTTCATAACCCTTTCTTGTTCTGTGAGGTCAGTAGTTATGTCCCCCCCTCACTTCTTTCTTTCTTTTATTTTTATTAAGTATTTTACAGAACTATGATTTCTTTTGCTTTTGCTTTTTGTTTCTTTCTTTTGTGGCTGGCCACAGGGATCAAACCATGCTCTAACCAACTGAGCTATCCAGCCAGCCCTCCCTCTCTCATTTCAGATGCTAATAATTAGAGTCTTTTCCTTATCTTCCTGGCCAGTTAGCTGTGGTCAATTTGTTGATTTTTT
>NW_007739068.1:8093-9444 GCF_000696425.1 Galeopterus variegatus | reverse complement strand
TAATTAGAGTCTTTTCCTTATCTTCCTGGCCAGTTAGCTGTGGTCAATTTGTTGATTTTTTCAAAGAACCAGCTTTTGGTTTCATTAACTTTCTCTCTCTTTTTTTTCTCATTTTCATTACCTTCTGATTTAATCTATATTATTTCTTTCCTTGTGCTTTACTTTAGTTGCTTTCGTTCCCTTAGTTTGCTCTTCTTTTTCCAGTGTCTTAAAGTGGAATATTAGGTAATCAATTTGAGATCTTTCTCCTTTTTTAATATAGGTATTTACAGCTCTATGTTTCCCTGTAAGCTTCAGCTATGTTAACTGTATCCCATAAGTTTTGTTATGTTCTGTCTTCATTTTTATTCATCCCAAAGTATTTTCTGATTTTCCCTTTCATTTTTTCTTTGACCAACTGGTTATGTAGGACAGTGTTGTTTAATCTTTACATAGCTGTGAGGTTCCCCANTTTTTTTTTTATCATAACATAGTTGATTGTACATATCTGTAAGGCACAGAGTTGAATATCATTATCTATGTGTAATATGTGATGCTCAAACTAGGGTGATTAGTATATTCAACATTATGCAATGTAATCATTTTTCATGGCTCTTTACCAATTCCTCCCTTACCCCCCTTCTCCTCTCCCCTTCCCACCTCTAGTGACCTCAGTTCTGTTCTCGCCTTTTGAAAGTTCAGTGTATTATTGTAATTGTAGTTTCTTTTTTTCTATTTAATTTATTTGTTAATTTCCTTGCTTCCACTTATGAGTGAGGACATGTGGTATTTCTCTTTCTGTGCCCTGGCTTATTTGACTTAACATAATTGTCTCTAAGTTCATCCATGTTGCTGCAAATGGCAGAATTTTGTTCTTTTTGTATTCCATATTACCACATTTTCCTTATCCAGTCATCTGACAATGGACATTTAGGTTGGTTCCAACTCTTGGCTATTGTAAACAGAGCTGTGATAAACATGGGGGTGCTGGTATACCTTTGACACGATGATTTCTATTCATTTGTGTGTCACTCAGAAGTGGAATTGCTAAATTATATGGCAGTTCTATCCGTAGTTGTTTGAGGAAACTTCATACCACTTTCCATAATGGCTGCACCAATTTACAGGCCCACCAGCAGCGAAGGAGGGTTCTCTTTCCTCTGCATCCTTGCCAGCATTGGTTATTCTCTATCTTTTTGATAATGGCCAGTCTAACTGGCATGAGATACTACCTCAATGTGGTTTTGACTTGCATTTCTCTGATGCTGAGTAATGAGCATTTTTTTCCATGTGGATGTTGGCCATTCACACATCTTCCTTTGAGAAATGCCTATTCAGTTCCTTTGCCCATTTTTTAATTGGGTTATTTGTT
>NW_007739068.1:5644-6814 GCF_000696425.1 Galeopterus variegatus | reverse complement strand
TGCGATATCAAGTCTACTATTTTCCTGTTGATCTTTCTAGTTTTTCTTTATGAATCCCTACAGATTAAGGAAATTATTCTCTTAAGTGTGATTCATGTGGCAAGTATTTTCTTGCAGCTTGTTTCTATTGTTGTCATAATTTCTTACATGCAGAATTTTCTTTTTAATATTTATATAGTTGACTTTATGCAAGTTTTATATTTTCTCATGATACTGAGAAAATACTTCCTTTCTTTGAACTTGTAAGAAAAAATTTTCATTTGTTTTTGCAGTACTTGTGTGGTTTCATGTTTTACAATTAATCCGTTGATCCACCTAGTTTATTTTCTTATAAGGAGAGCATAAGGAAGAAACTAGGATTTTTCAGCAGTCACCTCTGTTGCCCCAGCACCATTACTGAATAACCACATTTTTATCATTGATAGCAAGTGTCATCATCATAATACATTGTTAAGGAAGGTTTTGTAAAAGTTGTGTTTTCTAGAGTATCTTTCAATATTGATAAATATGAATCAGAAGAGAAGGAGAGAGAGATCCTGCAGGGAAGAATGGGGTGACCCAAAAGAGCAAAGCCCTGGAGGTGAAGGTTGAGCCTCAGGACATGGGCTCCTGCTAGTGACAGCTCCTGCACATTGTCACCTGAGTGCCAGCAGAATGCCTCTGCCCACTTTTTGTGTTATTCTTTGGCTCTCCACGGGTAGGACTCAGTTTTCCTTCCTTTTTCCTCCCATGGCAGATGGCAAGAGCTTTACCCAAAGGCTTGTCACTCACTGTCCCATTACTTCTGCTTCTGTTGTGTCTTCCACTGACCATGAGCTTATTGAGAACAGGAATTAGGACTTTCTTCTATGAGTTTCCAGGGACCAGGTGGTGCTGGCCTCGTGTCTATGCCCCCATGGCTCTAGAACACTTCAAACATAGCTACTCTGAATTGAGATGGGTTGTGTGTGAAAAACACATTCTGGATTTTGAATAGTAAGTATTAAAAATGTAAAATATCTCAATTTTTTATATTGATTACATGTTGAAATGATAGTATTTTGGATATTTTAGATCAAAAATACATTGTTAAAATTAATATAACCTCATTCTTTTTACTGTTAATGTGGATACCATGAGTTTGAATTTCATGTGTAGCTAGTATTATATTTCTGTCAACAGTGCTGGTGT
>NW_007739068.1:3032-4230 GCF_000696425.1 Galeopterus variegatus | reverse complement strand
GGCCAGGTTCCCTCGGGTGCATTTCCAGGGATGACTGCTGCTGCTTTCACCATCCCTTGATGTGTAAATTCAGCAAACATTTGCTGAGCACCTACCACAGGATGCACAGAGAATACACTGGGGCTGGCTATGAAAAGGACGTTTCCTTAGAGGCAGACATGAGCTAGAAGTGGAACCAGGCCAAGGTGGCTTTGTAGCGTGAGACAGCCTGTAGAAGAGAAGAGGACACTCAGCACAGGGAGTTGGCAAGGTGCAACAGACCAGGACATGTTTGAGCTGGACCTTAAAGAATGAATAACAGGATTTCAAGTGGTAAAGGGAGAACATTTCCTGCTGAAGGTCCAGAGTGGTGGATTAAAAGGGCCTCCTCCATTCAGGAATGTACCTGATTCAACTCTGGGTCTACAANCACCTCCCTTGCGACTGACCTTGTGATCCAAAAGATTCTTCCTCCTTAATCTGAGGTAATAAATAACAAATCATGTTCCTTTTTTATGACTCTCTGTGTTGGTGACAGCGTGGCTGTCCTCCATATGCCCCATGTGTATTGACACAGAAACTGCCCTCAGATTTCCTTGGTGAACTGAGCTAAGCTGAGGGTGAGGGGATTTCTGTTGTGAAGGTTATAGAGAGAGAGCAGGGAAACACATCCCCAAATCTTATCCTTTGTCTGCAGACGAAGAGGAGAAAAGTCCCTGCACCACGACCAGAGACACAGTGTGCCAATGCAAGCCTGGCACTTTCCGAGGAAAAGATTCCCCTGAGATGTGCCAGAAGTGCAGCACTAGGTAAGACACAGGAGCCAAGGGGGCCCCCAACAGCTCAAGGGAACCCCCAGAAGACCCGAGTTTCCTTGCACCTCATCCTTGCCCCTGAGCCCATGGAGGCTCCATCTCCACAGGACATCCCAGTGACTGTGGTCTTCTGATCCTGCAGGGCCCCTCCTGGTCCACCTGCAGGTCCCACCCCTGCCCCTGCAGTGGCCCCTTCCTACACCTTCTCAGCACGTTTTCCCCTTGGCCAGGCCGACCAGCTCAGTGGGCACAGGAGGCCAAGACTTAGGGCCGTGATACTTTTAGGAGCCCATGAACTGTTTTAATTTATTTTGAAACCATAAGAAAAAGAACTGCATAGAATCCAGCCTAGGTTACATTCATCTTTAAAACAACTGAGTCCTAAGATGTAACTTTTAATATAT
>NW_007739068.1:0-2032 GCF_000696425.1 Galeopterus variegatus | reverse complement strand
CCAGCCTAGGTTACATTCATCTTTAAAACAACTGAGTCCTAAGATGTAACTTTTAATATATATTTTTTCTTTTTTTCTTTTTGTCTTTTTTTACTGACTGGCAACGGGATTGCAACCCTCGGTGTTGCGCCCGCACCGCGCTCAGCCAGTGAGCGGGAACCGGTCTCCACATGGGATCCGAACCCTCGGTGGGAGCGCCGCCGTGCTCCCAAGCGGTGCACTCTCCAGTGTGCCACTGGGCCGGCCCTAATATTTTTTTTTTCAAGAAGAGGCCCATGAAGACAAAAGTGCCCATGGCACATAAAGTCATCATGAACCTGAGCATGTAGCTCCTTCCAGATTGTCATAAATACTTGATTCAGCTCAGGCAGCCTCACCCCTGGCTCCCGATCCCTCAATAAGTCCTGTCTTTTCCTCCGTTTTGCTATTAGAGAACAATAGTTAAGTGACTGTTTTCTGACCCCCTAGCATTTGCTGTGATTGTAGGAATGGTCAAACAGGTGGAAGACAAGAGCTTAGTTATATTTAAAGTTGACTGCAGGACATGGCTCAGCTCATGGCCACATGGGCTTGTGACTGTCCCCTAACATGGGGCCTCCCCTGCAGCCCAGGGAAGCTCAGCATGTGCCCTGCCGAGAAGGCTTCTGAAAGCCCCAGCTCTGACAACTGAGCACGGGGCCCATGGAGCTTGGATCCTCCCACAGACTCAAAAAATGGCAGTGGGGGGACCCCTGGAGACACAAGGAGCCTTGTCCTTCCTCTGACAGCTTCTCAGGGATATTGGGCAGGGAGGAGGCTCCCTCTCTAATCCCATCTGGCAGCTTTCCTTCACAGAACTTGTCACTCCCCCTGTGTGTTCCCAGGTGCCCTAGTGGGATGGTTGAGAAGAATCCCTGTTCCTCCTGAAATGACCTCGAGTGTGTTGACCCTCAATCAGGTACAAAGGCCACTGTGGAAGCCCCAACCACTGGACATCCTGTGAACACCAGCCTGGGGACTCCTGCCCCTGCCACTTTTTTTCTCAAATAATTTAATCATCTTAATTGTGGTCGTATTCCTACTCTTAGTTGCGGTTGTATTTTTTTCTATGCTATCGAAGAAAAATGATCGTTTTATGAAGTGGAAGTGGATCCATCCAGGTGAGTGTTGGCTGAGGGTAGAGGTCTGGCACTCTCCGTCCCTCCCTGTCCCACTCTGTTCCCACAGACAGAAATGCCTCCTGTCTCCCAAATCACTCTGTTCCCACAGACAGAAATGCCTCCTGTCTCCCAAATCCTAGTCTCTGCCTGGCCTGGCTCTGTCTTCTTCCCTGTCATTGCTCCTCCACAGCCCACCTCATGAGCACCCTACGGGGACCAGGGTCTCACCAGCCCCTCTCTGGGGGTCGCCTCATCTCCTGGCCAGTTCCTACGTCTGCAGGGCACAGCCAGGGCAGAGATATTCACCGTGTGATACCCTGAGTCACTGTAACACCAGGACAAGGCCCTCACCAGATGTGTTCCCTGGATTTTGGACTTCTAGCATCTGAAACTGTAATAAATAAGTTATATTTCCTTATACATGACCCAGTGTCAGATATTTATGCTATAAGCAACAGGAACAGACTAATGCAGTATCCTTATTATCATGGCAATATAGTTATTTGCATGAATTCAATCAGAGTCCTCCTTGTAACAGGACATAATTGGGAAAATTGGTCATATAAGCAAGGCTTTGATTGGAATGCTATATTTGAGAATGATGCATGGACTTGAATATGACCAGATGGTTTTAAAGAGAGAAGGTTGGCTTTATGGAGCCAGTGCCTAAAATCACTCTTGGTAAAACCAGACTGGTACCTGGTTTACAGGGTAGGCCTTACAGATGAGCAAGAAAGCTCCTTTCCTGACAAGCCCAGAAGACTTAGGATATTTTGGGGACCTTGAGAAGAGAGGAATTCACCCAAATCAGTCAGTACTACTGGTAAAGTCTGGGACAAGTTCTTGGCTTGACTTCCTACCCTCAAGAGGCTTTTAAAAGTCTAATTTGGGAT
>NW_007739067.1:59899-62695 GCF_000696425.1 Galeopterus variegatus | reverse complement strand
ATTGTCCATGACTGCTTTTGTGCTACAGTAGCAGAGCAGTTATGACCAAGACCACATGGTTCACAAACTCTAACATATTTACTATCTGTCCCCTTAAGAAAATCTTTGCCAACCCCTGCTGTGCCATTTGGCAACCCCAATTCACATTATTTTAAATAAAACCTGGAATGTTTCTTAAAAGAACTTATTTCTAAGCCCCACCCCAGATCTAAGAATTAGAATTTCCAGGAGAAGGACCTGGAACTTGGGAATTTTAATAGGCACTTCAGATGATCCTTAAGATCAGGCAAGTTTGGGAAACCTTGGCAGAGTTTTTAAAACTTTAATCTTTAGAATATTACAGCTTTGGATTTACATCTCAGCTTCACCATTTCTAACTCTATTACCTTGAGCAAGATACTTAACCTCTCTGAACTTTAGTTTTCTTATTATAAAGTAGAGGGAACAAATTTACCTTCCTCATGGAGTTGTGGGGACGATTAAATGAGAAAATGCTTCATCAAAAGTGTGGTACACGGGCCGGCCCGGTGGCACACTGCTACAGTGCGCTGCTTGAGAGCGCGGCGGTGCTCCCACCAAGGGTTCGGATCCCACAAACAGACCGGTTCCCGCTCACTGGCTGAGTGAGGTGCGGGCGCAACACCAAGGGTTGCGATCCCGTTGCCGGTCCCGGTCCGGTACGGGCGTGACACTGAGGGTTGCGATCCGTTGCCGGTCACGAAAAAAGACAAAAAGGAAAAAAAAAAAAAAAAAGTGTGGTACATCCCTAATTTTGTTTACATGAAAAAAATTATACACGGTACATGGTATCAGGTTCAATAACTGTTTTATCATCTTCGTAACCACCATCATCATCATCATCATCATCATCATTATTTTTTCCTCCTCCTTCCCCTTTTCCTCATTTAATATCAACACTCATATGACCTATCTGCTTAGAAAGTTTTTGGTGTGACTATATTTAAAAATGATGAATTAGTTTACCTTTAGTTCATGAATCCTGAGTTCTACCTTCTCCTTTTTTAGTTTAAAAATATTCAGCAAATAAATCGTTAAATGATTGATCACATCATTTATTTAAAGAGTACAGAGTACTGTGCAAACAAGTGAGTGTGATGGGAGAGATGAAGAAGATGAATGGACCTACCCCAAACCACACAGCAAATCCAGGAACAGAATATGCAGTGCCTGCCCCCAGCCCAACGCCTCAACTCAAATACCCACACCCCTTTCCAGATCAGTCTCATTATCATTTATTTATTTCCCTTTTGCAGATAGGATACAACAGATCTATCAGCCAAAAACCTTTTACAGGCCCACAAAATGCTCACAAGCCTTCTCCACCTTCACCAGTGTGGGAATGCTGATGAGGCAGAGGAAGCAAATGCACCTGCCCAAGAACCCCAGGGTTACTTTGATTGTGTCACTCCCCCTCTCAGAACACTTCAGTGGGCCCCAGCTGCCTCTCAGTCGGATTTAAATTTCCCATCACGAGCGTTAATTCCACCCCTCTCTTGTATCTAACCACCCTCACCCCTGACTTCATTCATTTATGTCTCACCTTGTACCGTTCACCCCTGCCTAGGAAGCCTGCCACGCCCAGCTGACCAAACGCTGCCATTCCTGCTGAATCTTATAGTCCATTAAAAGAAGCAAAATGCCCTGAACAAGGTGGACCATGCTTGGGAAATCACGTCCCATTCCAGGAAGGACGTTCCAAGAGGAGTTTGGAAAAGCAGGTGGCCACCAAGAGGAGTCTGGAAAAGCAGGTGGCCATTTAGAGAAGAGGCTCCAGTTTGGTTAGAGGATAAATAGCTCCATGAGTTTGCAACAGGATAGCATCTTTCAGATACTCGAAATACTGTCATATTGAGAAAGGGTTAGACTAACTCTGAATGGCTCTAGAGACCCAAAATCAACGCAATGGACTAATGTTTCAGGGAAGCAGATTACTGCCCCTATTCAAGTGGAAAACTTCACAATTAGTTTGAGCTGTCTAAAACTGGAATATACTGTCTTGGGAGGTGCGTGATCTGGGTGTGATCAAGTTTGTAAAGGATGCTACAGTGGCAATACATATTTCTGACACACAGTGGAATTAGGTGACTTTTAGAGTATAACTAAGTAGTTAAGAAAACAGCATTTTAATCCAGACTGTCTGGGCTTGAATTCTACTCTAACTTTACACACAATGCGATTTAAACCTCTGTGCCTCAGTTCCTTCGTGATAATGCTTGTAGTACCAACCTTGTACTGTTATCATGAGAGATTAAGTGAATGAATACATGTAACGGACATAAAACAGAAACTGACATGCATAAGCTTACATTAGTGTTTTTAGTATTTTATAATTTTTTTACATTTCGGGGGTGGGGGCAGCTGGCCAATATAGGGATTGAACCCTGGACTTTGGTGTTATCAGCACTGTGTTCTAACCAACTGAGGAAACCAGCCAGGCCGTATTTTATGATTTTTATCCTCTGGTGACTATAGGACAACTACTGTGTGTCCTTTATATGTACCAAATCTCTTATTTTTTTTCTGCAGAGCACAGAACAACAGCCGACAGTTACCTTTTCACATGCAGCACCTTCTCCCCACTGAGGCCATGAAAAAAAAAAAAAAAAAGATTGGAGCCCCTAAAACAAGAGACTCCCTGAGCAACCCCAGCTCTTAGAACATGCAAAGAGAGTTCCTGGGCCCTTTCTTCTCATGGCTTCTAGCCATGAGTGACATTTCAGGGAAGCAGCTTCTAGAAACACAGGGGTCACAAATCAGCCAAATGGAAGAAAGCAA
>NW_007739067.1:54397-59040 GCF_000696425.1 Galeopterus variegatus | reverse complement strand
TAGGTGAATCCCTGACTCAATTTCAGAACCTATAGGTTCCTTTCAGTTTACTTCAATCTAGGCTGTGTCTGGCATCCCGTCGTATTTTTAGAGATACTTTAATGAAAGAAGAGCATCTTGTTCCCTTCAATGCAGAAATCTTCTCTCCAACCCTCCAGCAACCTTCCAGCCTCTATAAATAGCCAGGCTTCTCCTCTCTAGCTCTGTAGAGCAGACACTGTTTTTGCCTGTGGTGTAATGGTTTCTGCCCCTTTTATTTATGTTTACTAGTGTTTGTCCTGTCTCCTTCATTACACAAGTCTCTACCTCTAAACACTGACTTCTTTTGTAACTCGCCCCAGTACACAAGATATACATGATTGACTGACTGCTGTATTAGTGAATAATGTTTGACAATTTTATGAAAATTCCTTTTTACCCATGGTCTGATTTCTTTAGGGTTTAGCCTAATTTCTTTTAGCTCCTCATCTGCAGGCCCACATTGATTTGCATTATGGCTGTATTAATGCTTTTGAATGCTATCCATGTGCTAGGTGCTGTTTAGAACTAAATAAAATGTCTTGCCCTAGTGATTTGTTTTCTTTCAACTTGGCAGATTTGTGACCCCTGCGTTTCTAAGAGCTGAAATTGTCAAGACTCTTTTAATGCACCTCTTTGTTCGGGCAATAGCACGCCTGGTGGCTTTGAGAATAGCTGTCGTTTTGAGAATAGCATTTGTAGACACAACTGCTGCTGAAAAGGGAAACTCTATACACGGACTATTTCACTGGGAACAAGGCAACAAAAAGAGCGACTATTGTTCTCCATTAAAAGAAATAAATGAAACAGGGTGTATTAATTTGATCCTGAACATGATGCAGTATTTTGCTCCAAATCTGGACACAATTGTATCTATATTGTCCACGTCAGTACAGTTCTGATCCCAATCAGTGTTTGTGATCACCCCCTAAGGCACCCAGAATAGAAAAGAACTGGCCCCTGCTTCAGTGAACTTCCAAGATGTCTTTTAGTAAACAGCGCGAGCCACGGTGTGCAGCTCCTCAGGTCCTTGTTACACTCCCGAGTGTTGTAAGCTCAGGCAGACTCTGCACTGTAAAAGCCACAGACGACTACACTTCAAAGGAACCAGAGGCTTAAGATACTTCTTTGAAACTTGGATTTGTGCTACTACACTTTAGCAAGAGTTGGGGACCGAGAGAGCACATTTGTCCCTCTCCTGCCGGTGAAATATGGCTTCTCAGTGCATTTGTTCATGGCTATAGTCTATCCACCAAGGGATCAAGCGTTAGGCGCTGGCCACTTGCACAACACTGATTCTTCTGGCTCAAGCAAACGTGCCAAATTCCTCCTCACCTGACACATTAAAAATTGAAATTCACCTGCTCACCTCCCTTTCTGGAACAAGTATATGTCTAATATAGAGTTCTAGGGTAGGCCATTCCAAAAACTGACTATGGGCTAGGGGAAAAATCAAGTCTTGCTAAAAGACAGAATAAATGACTGACAGGTCAGAAGAACCTCAAGCTCACCCTCGGGCTATGATTTACCCTCTGGTGAAAATGTCCTGGTTGAGGAGTATCACTAAAGATTCCCAGAAAAACTACAAAAGTTGTCCTTTAAAATATCAGATGTAAACAGGTTCAAAGAAGCAGCAGCGACCAAAAAATAAGTTTTAAAGGCAAAAGAAATTTTAAGGATAGATACATTTAAGAAAGATAAATTTTAAAAAAAATTATAAGTCTCCCAAGAACTAATTATAAAGGAAATAAGAAGGAAAAGGAGGGGATTTATTGACCAAAAAAAGAGAAACAAAAGAAACTGAAAAACAAAATGAAAACAAAGGAAGAACACAGATAAGTCAGGAAATCTTCCAAGGGTAAAGAATCAGAAAATCTTTACATCTTTGCTAATTTGATAAGCAAAAATGTCTGGTTTAATTTGCGCTATTTGATCACCAATGAAATCAAATGATTTCCCATGTATTTTCTAACAATCTATTTCATCTTTTGCAAATTGTTTTATTAATGACTAATGCTCACTTATCTATTTCCTTTGTTATCAGCTTGTCTGAGCTCCATATATGCTCTTTACTGTGCCTGGGAAATCTTCACTTAATGTCACAGTTATAAGCCATATACACATAAAATTATATTATTAATATCATTATATATGTAATGGCTTGATTCTGATCCATTTTGCATACTCATCATAAATTATAAATAGATGTTCTAGAAACTAAGATTTCAGAGAGGTCAATCATGTAAGATTGTAGTAAGTATATAGTAAATGTGCACACAGCAGCAAGCTGGGGCAGTAGTAAGTATGTGGGGATTAGTACACGTGCTCGGTACACTGAAAAAGTGTGGGATACAACAAAATGCATTTAGTTAGGGCAAGTGCAGAATCATGAAAGCCACTGGCGACTCAGACATGGGAGTGATTCGCAATTCTCAGACACAGCAGAAGAAGAATTTGAGAGCCACAGTAACTGATAGCCTTATCCCGAATTTTTACTGTTAGATTAACAGCAAACATTGAATGCAGTAGCCCTGAAATATCCTTGTTATAGGCAGTGCTGAGTCACATTCTTAAATCTTATTTCATGCATTCTGTTATTTATTTAACCCTATCATGGTCCAGACTCTGGGCTAGGTGCTGCATATATACTGATCCAGAAGACAGTCAAAGTCTCTGTCCTGGGGGAGCTTACTGTCTAGTGAGAGTGAGACCAGCAATCAGCAAATAAACAATAAGCAAATAACACAGATGGTGATGAGGGATAGGAAACAGGACAGAGATAAAAATAACACAACCACATACATACATATACACACACTTGTGTGTGCACACATATGCATATAATGACGGAGTTGGAAAATATGATGTGTGAGGAAAGGCTAAGGAAGGAATATTCTTTTAAGCTAGAGAAGTAGGTGAGAAAAGAATTAAAAGTGCTCCTAAAAAATTCACAGGGTTATTTTTTCTGTTGAAAACATCCAAGATAAACTGAAATAAAAATAGTATATTAAATTTAGCAGTTACGTATTTTTTTTAAATATTATCTTCAAAAAAAAGGAAGGTTAAAAATTTCTCCTCTGATAGTATTTCAAAGGGGAGATTCTCCTCTGTCTGGAATTAGTTTCCCAAATGTGAAGAGAAGGACAAACAATTTTTAAATGACCGCCAGCTCAGATCTACTTTCTCTAAGTTCCTCCTAGTTTTTCCTTCTTTTCCTCTGCTCCTGTGAACAATTATCACAGTCTCTTACCAGGAGAACGCCTGTTTCAGCCTCGTGGGGTGAAGGGGGCTTCTGTGCTAAATTCCCTGAGTCTCAGAATCTTGACTTCAATTTTCAGTTGCCTCTATTCTACTCAAATATCCTGCTTTAATAGTTTCTCAAAAATTCTTTTAACTTGGAATTCTAAAGAGACAACCAGTGATTAGCTGAAAAGTAATAAAGCCACTTTGCTGTGTAAACAATAACTGAATCATATATATATTTTCCCCAAGTTATTATTCTTACATATGTATATTATTAAGTATGGCTGTGGCAAATAGATACATGATTTGGGGACACCCCATCCACCCCCGCCCCCTGCCACAGTATTAAGAGGTAATACCTACTGAGATTCCCACAAGGTACATTTGTGTGTAGTGGCAGGGGTATTGAGGAGAAAAGGGACATAAATGCTAATCCCGTTTTACAGATGAGAAAACTGAAGTTATATAAGATTGCTTAGTTGAAGATTCTGAGGCTGTTCTAAGTGAGGAACAGATTTTGAATGTAATTTTCAAAGCTCCAAGCCTCTAAACAAAGCAAATGAATGAATGCCCATTTTTAGTTGGCATGAAGAGTCTCCAGGGTTTCAGGGTTGGAAATCTGCTTTTAAAATTCTAAAGCAAAAATCCTTTGAAAATATAGTTACAGCACACTAATTAACATGTTCCAATGTCCCTCCGTTTCAGTCACCTCAAGAGCCTGAGATTGTTAGTGCCACTTAGCTTTGCTTGGCAGTCCCAACCCCTAAGAATGGAAGCCCTGGCGGCCCTCTGACAAGCCAAGGCATAGATGTGTGTCTGCTGACATGAAAAGGACCCTTCTGTGAAATGTGTTGAACACTTAGCGTGTTATTAAATGGTCTTGAACGTTCTTTCTCTATCCATCTCTTCCTTCCCAGTTACATCCATTTTTTTTTTTTTTTAAATCAAGGCCACCTTCCAGAGCGGCTACCAGTCACACATTTTATAATTTTAAATGAGTTCCCTGCTGTAATTTAAAAGATAACTCATTCTATTTCCAACATTTAATGCATTTTCTTTTTCTTTTTTTTTCCTGAAAGCAATATACGTGTGTAATTAATAAACAATTTAGTATGTTGAGGAACCTAGGAACTTGGCAAATGTTCTGGGGATATGAAATCTCCAGAAAAGCAGCACATTATAAGAAATAGTAAGTAATTACTTATGTAAGCTTTCTTTTTAAATTCTAAGAACATTAACTACTAATTACCTACTAATTACCAGTACTTCAGCAGGTGTTTGCACTTAACTGTAGGCTAAAGCCCCTGTGAAAAACAAACCCCTCACAGCCTCTCAAGATCAAAGCTGAATCCCACTGGACCTCAAAGCTTGCCATAGGTACC